>NW_026937956.1:0-8129 GCF_032062105.1 Saccostrea cuccullata | reverse complement strand
CCATGAGTTTTTTTTCCGGCTAAAATTTTTTTTCAAAAAGGAAACCCTAGGTAAACTTAAGAATCAGTGTTTGTTTGCCAAAAGAAGACACAAGTGATGCATTTAAAAAAAATTTCCAAATTCTCTTCCGGTAAGAGAAATGTTGAAGATGTTATGGAAATTAATGTTCAACACTTATTTGTCAATTCCTAGTAACGCTAAGTTTTTGCCATGTTCCTTGTATATATATACGAAAACTTTTTTTGAAAAAAAAACACATGCTCAACATTTCTGCGGGTAAAATAATGAAATTCATAAAAAAAATTACAAGATATCTCATTACAGTGACAATATGGCCACTCTTCAAAAAACAGACTTGTTAAAATTCTCCTATAGGATTTGGAATTTTTTTCATACTCATAAATGTATACACTTTCAAAAAATTACAATTAAAGTGTTATTTGTAAATAATTCTGATTATTTCATTAAAATTAATAATTATTTATTGTACATAAATATATACATTGCAACGTGTTTGAATTCCACATTCCATGCTATACATGAATGGGTATAGTTTTCATAAACAAAACAGCATGGTAAGAGAAGGAGGTCCGGTAGGCCTGCTACAATTTGACAAAGTCGACTAAAACGAAAAACAAGACCAAAAAAATAGGGCTTGAAATTAAAAAGCAACTTTCCTGAAAAAAATTTAGTTGGGAGATTAATAAATCATTACGAAGAAGAAACGGGATCTCAGGGACATTCACGTGGGGCTCGCGAAGGTTATACCCTACAGGTTTGTTGATACATGCTATTATTTCTCGTATCTCTATGGCTTTCAAAGACAAAAAAATCATTGCCATTTGGAGTGCAAATTGTATTGGAACTACAGAAAGATTTTGTTTGACATTTTGCCGCGATGACGTATGATTTGGTGGATTTTCCTTTCCTGCACCCCAATACACAAAACGTTCAACATAAGTACTTAATCATGTTAAATTTGTCTGAATGTATACTAAATGTTAACTATTTTTAATTTACCTTAGAGTTATGATATTTTGATTCTGATAAAGGCTTTTACTTAACATTCCATTGTAATTGTACGTGCCATTTTAGAATTCACGTGGTACAACTTGAGTAAACAGGTTTAAGTCGTACGACCCTTGATTTTCCGACAGATTCTAATAACGTTAATATATTTATATTTATTTTTCTCAAAATGCTTACTTCAACTTTTTACCTTATTCCTTAATGATATATTGGGTAAATTTGAATGCATGAAAAAGCACACGAATTGCAGCCGTATTGTCGCTTTAACAATCATGAATTTAACAGAAACTTTACTTTCATTTTTTTGCTATACGGCCGTAAAATGACAAGAATATGGTAGTGATTACCGGGTTGGCAGTTTAAAGTTGCTACCAAGTTAAAGTGAAATTGGTTAATAAAAAAAATCTATGATGAGAGAGAAGATGAGCAAAATACAAATTAAAAAGAAGGGAGATGGGTCACAGGAATGAGCAAGGTGAATGTTTTGATAAAGTTGAATAGCTATCACTAATACATATCAGTATATTAAGTTTCATTGATAAAATATCTGAATGAATTAATGAAACTAAGCTTAACACCTTTTTTAAGGAAAAGAAGGTCAAAGGAAAGGTTGAGGTCAAAATGTCGTTGCAGTTGAAAAGCTTACATCAATCAGTATGAATTTACTATTAGGATATGAAGTTTGATAAAAATATAATAAATTGTTTATTTAAAACTTCTAAAAAAGACACTTATTTTAACTGTGTTTCAAAATTCAAAACTGATCTGACATTAATTTTAGAAAAGTGGGTCAGGTAAAGGAAAAGGCAAGGTAAAAAAGAGTGAAGCATTTAAAGCTTACATCAGTATGTATCATCATGTAAAGTTTATTACACAACTAAAATGTTTTTTTCTAATTAAGAAAAATATTATTTAAAGGAAAGGAAGTGAAGGTAAAAAGAAAAGTAAGGTAAAAAAAGTTGCTGCAGTTGGTTTTTACCTCAGTATACTTCAACATATAAAGTTTGATTAGAAATTTAATAGAATTTTTTAAAATGAGCTAAACACTGATTAAAAAAAAGCGAATTTAAAGGTCAAAGGAAAGGTCAGGAAAAAAAATTTGATGTAGTTACAAAGTTCTCCTCAATATCTATCGCCATATGAAGTTTGATAAAAATTTAGAATATTTTTTTGACCCCAAATGGAAAGACAGATGGAAAGGTGGAAGAAATATATAAAAACTATTATACATGTACAGTGGCCTTCAGATTGGAAATACCCGGGATGCTTAGTATCCGGACTTTTTTCATCTGAATGGAATTTTTAATTGTTTTTTTGTCTGTTTAATGGTGATTGGTATCCGGAACTTCACATATAAAATTGAGGGGGAACCAAAGCGCCCGGGATAAATGAGGGTCCACTGTATATGTATTCTCCAGGAAAATCATGGCGTTACATAAAAAACTTGAATCTACATTATATGAGGATGTTTCCATATATCAAGATTATACAAGCAAATTCAAAGAATTGAGGCCCTCTGTTTTATGTGTCTAAGAAAATGGGATGTTTAATTTTATAAATTGTGTTTAAATATGCACCCCACAAAGTCAATTTTTAAAATCAGCCATTCAGGTAAAACTTCTAGGTAAAAGGGGAAAAAAATCATAGCATGCTTGAAAACATCTTGTTACAGCTAATGTACATGTCAAATAGGAAAAGTCCTATCTCTTTTCAATCAAGGTCACAGAGTCAAAAGTCATAATATATATATTTAAAAAATCTTTTCACATGTAATATACATGTATAATTTGAATACACCATCTTTTCTCTTTCAAAATGATCAATTTAAATAATGTTTTTTTTCCTGAAAGGAAAACTTTAAGGTCAAGGTCAGGGGTTAAAAAATCATAATATATTTAGAAAGTTTTGTGAAATTATGTGTGAAATATGAAAGCCCTTAGTATGTCTTAAATTAAAAAAGTTATGACCAATTAGGTTAAATTTATTGTGACAGATGCACATACTGTCAATAAATGGAAACTGACAGGCAAATGAGATTTAATGCCCCTCCCTTTCCTAAAAATGGGGGACAATGATGCCCTTGCTGTTTTTAGAAAATTAAGGAAAAAATCTCCTGATATTTCTTAACAAAAATCAATATTGTGTTTTTATGTCATTTTTTTTTTTGTTAAACATCCCTCCGGGAATTTTTCACTCATATGGAGACACCACCATTTGAAAATAATGAGGACAAGTGAGATTTGAGGTCAACATTTTTTTTGGGGGTTTTAACCCATTAAGACACAAAGAGATATTAACTCATCCTAAATTCCCCTCGCCCCTTCCCAACCCCGGCCATTGTTAGTACTGTTAATAAAAAGTGTAAAAATACTTTAATGTGGTCCATCCTTTGAATGATTTTCATTCCTTAACTTTAGGGTGATAGGTTGACACAAATTCATGAATAAAATGTCAAGCATTTATCTTATCATTGATGCACTTTTATTTACATGTAATTTATGCAGTCATATTGTGAACATTTTCAGTTCATTAGCAATAGGAGAGTGAGGATACCTGTAGGGGGTTTAAACCTTTATACCATTAAATTATAAAATCAATCAATTAAAAATTAAACCCTTTTGCTCCCTTTTTTTTGTTAAGCGACATAACAAAATAAAGGAACATAAAGGATCTAATTTTTAAAAGATTGGGATAACATAAGCCATCAAACAAAATTATATATTGTATAGTCAAATGGAAAAATTTTACTATTTAGACAAAGACAATATTTTATTTCCAATTAAGGGCCCCCCAAAAAGGGATAAAGGTACATGTGTAGACAAAGGCAATCAATAAGTAGATAAAAAAAAAAAAAAATAAAATGAAATAAAAAAATAAATAAAACTAAAAAAAAAAAAAATTTAAAAAAAAAACAGTAATTTTTGTTAAAAATAAAAATACATACATATCATATTGTTGTTGTGCTTTAAAATGTTATATCATGTTAATCAAATAAATTAAAAAGGGGCCACATGATCATTTGTCATTAAATGGAAAAGGGGTGGATGATGCCCCCCTCTTTAATTTGCAGTGTTATTTAAATAGGACTATAATAATGCAAGCAAATAAAAATGACTTTGGATGCCCTCCCCCTAGAAAACAGACCCCACCATTAGTTTACTTCTAGTAAATTCTTTTTCTTAAAATTTGGAAAAAAAATTCTGGATCTTGTAACTAATGCAAAATAACCTTAAAAGTGAAAATTGTCCATCTAATGACCTTTAAACTTTAACCTAACTATTTCATTTCAACTATTTTACCCAAAATTGACTTACCAACTGTCATAACTTTAAGTCCTGTCAACTTCATAAATATATAATCCAATTCAAAAAAAATGAAATAATTCCCACATATACTAAAAATGTGTACACCACACTGCACGTGCAGTCAACAAAAAGATTATGGAAAACTGACAATTTGGGGCGTGCCAACCAAAATGTGATGCAGGTGTTCAGATACATGTATAGTATAAAAAAATATAGAATATCATTTTAAAAATTTTTTCTAACTCTACCATCTAGGCCCGTTTCCAAAAACAGGCAAATAGGGTGTGTTTGTGTGTGTGTTGATGGTAGAGGAGTGGGGTTGACGTACTATGATTGGGGATATAATTTTTAAAAACCGGTTTAGGGGGGTCGGGGTTAATTTAATTAACTGAATTTTTTCAAACTTAATTTACATCATTAATTAAATTTGTTGTTTAATTTTAGACTGGTAATGAATAAAGAATATGAAATACCTATAAAAGGTATGGGGCACATGGTCACCTAGCAATCAATTGGGATTTATGAATACATGATTACATGATGTAAATTATTAATTATATTGACCTTTTCCTAGGTAAAGCCCAATATGTAAATCGCGAGTACCTCGCAGTTTTTTGCACACCGCCCTTTTTCGGGGGGGCGAGAAAGCTCTGGATTTTGGGAACATGCATGGCATTGTTTACAGTAGTAGCAATCAAATGATTCGATCAATATAAAGCCAAAACAATGTGTAGCCAATAATTGTACTCCAAATGGTAATTGAATAAGGAAAGTTTAGAATATTTTATCAGCTTTAAAATGTGACGATTTTCAATGAAAATTTAATGAGAAAAGTCCGCTTAGTTAAAAAAAATCGTTAAAAATGTAACATTTTAGGATTAGCTTCAGATATGCTGGTTCAGCAATTTTTAAGCAAGGTATTCCACCAGGATTTTTTACATGTATATCCTTCACAATGACCGATGTTGCATTGTATTCAATAACACATTTGTCCACGCCCAACAGACGTTTCCTACCTCCATCGCAAAAGAGTTCCGCTAAAGATAGTATTTGAAGGAGTGTGCATTTAGAGACAAACACCTTAGTGCGGGTATTACTGTCTCAGCATCTAGTAAATATTAATATAATAGCCTGCCATTCTAGTTTTCCTCTTTTATATCTGTCTAGCTGCAATAATGTAGCCCTCTCCGATTTTTTTAATCTATGTTAGCTGCAAAATGTACCCCTCTCCTTTTTTTTTTAATCTGTTTTTTTCTGGTGTGGGCTAAAATTCCATCGCATCTCCTTATTGGTGCAAAAATTTTTTTTTTTAAATAGGAGCGACTGCAGGCAAAATAAATTATTTTTACATTCAACTTACTTCTAATAAGACGAAATTTTTATTCACTGTCAACAACAGACCCCGTTAAATGCGAAAAACTTGTAAAATAACTCTGCATGTTTCCTGGTAGTTTAATTACTTCAGCAGCTATGACAGTTGACGCGTGACGTAATGAGACTTTCGCTTGAAATTTAGAACAACTGAATAAAGCAAATATCGGCGTTTATGAATGATTGTGCTGAATTTCATCACAAAAACATAGGTATATAAAATATTTTAAGTGTTATTTTTAAGAAGAGGATATTTCAATCTAATAAATTAAAATTAGATGTTAGATCTGCTCACATACTCGTTAGTGTAGCGAGTATGCAAGCGGATCTAACATCTAATTTTAATTAGATTGGGATATTTATGCTTAAAATAAGGGAATTTCAAAAAGATCCGCTCCTATAGAACCTAAATTCTCATTGGCTGTCCCAAAATATAATCTAACAAGGTCAGTAAACATGGCGGAAACTTGTGAAGTTATTTTTTTTTTTAAAAATCCTTATAAATTATATTTTAATCCCTGGTCACTTTTTTAGGGTTGATATGCCTGTTAAAAGTAATGCACAAGTTGTGAGTGTGTGGAGGACCCTTAATGAGAAACAATGAAACCCTAACCTGGACAAGCTCTATATTCCGGAATCAACTCCCACTAGCGATTATTTTCAATAACTTTTATTAAATCTAAACCGCCGTTTTCGATGAAATCGTTTTCAAGAAATTTGCCACATAGAGTAACGATACATTATTCCGCGCAAACGTCACGAGGTAATCTTTGCGCTTCTTCTTTGGGATGTTCTATTAAAAGCGTGTGATAGCTTCAATGAAATTTTAAAAATGAATGTCTTATAGCCTTTTAAGTATGAAGAAAGTACTGAGTATATTAATTACATTGTACATATAAATTATCGTATGTTAGCAAGTAACATAATTAAAGTAGTGGACATGTCATGATTTATTTCGACATATCTTAGTTTCCTGTTTACCTGTTTCCTGTTGCGTTATTCTGGTAAGTTTTTTGAAAAAACTTTTTCATGTACTATGTATAATCATGGTTGATGTTAAGTTTTTCTGTGGTGCAAAAAAAATATGTTATAGTTAACATATTTCACTTGTAGTCATATCGTTTCTACTTTGAAATACAGACAAAAGCAACTACAGTAGACGTTTGAGAAAACCTCGGATTAAAACCTTAGTTTGAAATAGATGTGCAACGTACCTGCGACGTGACAATCCATAAATTCCTTTCAATTTCTTTTACATTATTATGGTAGTTTCATTAACCAAACGCTTGTCTGACTCCATGAATTCGACTTCCCTATCAGAGAAGTCGCCATTTTGGACCCCTTCAAATTTTCAAATGACAATATCTTAAATTTGAAGAAATCAATTTTAAAACAATTTATATTTACGCATTTTTAGAAGGGTTTCTTTTTACCTTTAATTTATAATTAAAAATATTGAAAAACAAGAAAGTTGAAAAATTGGGGTTTTTTTTATCGTTCCGAAAACGACGGAAGTTTTGCGACACACAAAAAATAGATTACGCACATCTTAAAGACATGTCCTTTACTCTCTAACAATTAGTTCATATCTTTAGCCTTTTTAAAAAAAAAAGGGCACAAAATTTCATTTTAAAAACAGAAAATTGTCCATAACTTGGCATCAAATGTGAATTTTCAAATTTCCTCCCAATGTATCAAGTTCCTAAAATAGTTTTTTTCTAAAGTTTCATTGAAAACCACTGAATAGTTGCTGATATCGCGTGCACAAAATTTTGGAAAAAAAAAAAGAAAAATAATAAGAAACATAGAATAAATAAGGTTTCCGTGAAGACGGGAAAACCTTAATAAAAATAATAAGAAAAAGATAAAAACAAAAATGTTCCCCAATTTTTGGGGAACATAATAATAAGAAACAGAGTAAAAACAAAATGTTCCCAACTTCGGGGGAAAATAATAATAATAATAAGAAACAGAGTAAAAAAATATGTTCCCCCTTTTTTGGGGAACATAAACCCCCCTTTTTATGAAAATTTATTTAACATTTACCAAAACAAATGGAAAACATTTTATGTGCATTTTGCATTGGTAAGTAATTTTTTTTTCCTTGTTAAATTAGACATGTATACACAGTGTACATGTAGCTGCACGGACTAATCGTGGTCCTTAGTAACTGGTGGATTCCTGTGTATTGTGCGGTTCAAGGGAGAGGGTTTCCGTCTCACAGGACACTGTACTGGGTTTTTCACACCTTTGTGGAAAAAGGGTTTGGATTTTTCAAATTTTTAAATTTTGAAATATAAAATCATAAAGCGGGTGGATTATAATTTTTTTACACCATATGCAATATGCACAACAAAGCACCCCGTTTCATCTTTATTAAATTTTTATGCGGAAAAAAAATTTTAAGCTTTCTCTTATTTTATT
>NW_026937955.1:0-8278 GCF_032062105.1 Saccostrea cuccullata | reverse complement strand
GGGGCCAGAAGTCTTTAATCGATAGCTCTTTAACAATCAATATTTTGGTATATAATACTGAACAAAAAATGTTAAGCTTAACAAGCTACAACTATATATTATGATTTTCATGTCGTATAGTACATAATTAGGGGCCACAAGGGGCCAGACTGCAAAATCTTTGATGCTTTATATCTCGAAAGGGAGAAATATTTTGATAAGCAATATTGAACAAAAGATGTTCAAACTAATGTTCTAAACAATATGCAACCTTTTATTTTTTGCTAAACGTCCACATTAAGGAGTTGAAGGGTTGGCCCCTAAATATTTCTTTTGCTAATAGCTCAAAAAGGAAAAAGAATTTCTGAATATTTTTTGAACACAAAATGTTCATAATCTTAAGATTTTTAAGATGAGATCTCGAAAAAGGGGCTGGGCACTCGAATTAGGGGCCAAGAGGGGCCAAAAGTCTTCAATCGATAACTCTTTTTCAGTTAATATTTTGTAATACATTACTGAAGCAAAGATGTATATCTCAACCATCTACAACTATATATTATGGTTTTTATGTCGTATGATACATAATTAGGGGCCACAAGGGGCCAGAATGCTAAATCTTTGACGCTTTATATCTCGAAAGGGAGGAATATTTTGATAAGCAATATTGAACAAAAGATGTTCAAACTAATGTTCTGAACAATATGCAACCTTTTATTTTTTGCTAAACGTCCCCATTAAGGAGTTGAAGGGTTGGTCCCTAAATATTTCTTTTGCTAATAGCTCAAAAACGAAAAAGAATTTCTGAATATTTTTTGAACACAAAATGTTCAAAATCTTAAGATCTTTAAGATGAGATACCTGAAAAAGGGGCTGGGCACTCGAATTAGGGGCCAAGAGGGGCCAAAAGTCTTCAATCGATAACTCTTTTTCAGTTAATATTTTGTAATACATTACTGAAGCAATGATGTATATCTCAACCATCTACAACTATATATTATGGTTTTCATGTCGTATGATACATAATTAGGGGCCACAAGGGGCCAGAATGCTAAATCTTTGACGCTCTATATCTCGAAAGGGAGGAATATTTTGATAAGCAATATTGAACAAAAGATGTTCAAACTAATGTTCTGAACAATATGCAACCTTTTATTTTTTGCTAAACGTTCCCATTAAGGAGTTGAAGGGTAGGTCCCTAAATATTTCTTTTGCTAATAGCTCAAAAACGAAAAAGAATTTCTGAGTAGTTATTGAACACAAAATGTTCAAAATCTTAAGATCTTTAAGATGAGATCCCGAAAAAGGGGCTGGGCACTCGAATTAGGGGCCAAGAGGGGCCAAAAGTCTTCAATCGATAACTCTTTTTCAGTTAATATTTTGTAATACATTACTGAAGCAAAGATGTATACCTCAACCATCTACAACTATATATTATGGTTTTTATGTCGTATGGTACATAATTAGGGACCACAAGGGGCCAGAATGCTAAATTTTTGATGCTTTATATCTCGAAAGGGAGAAATATTTTGATAAGCAATATTGAACAAAGATGTTCAAAATAATGTTCTAAACAATATGCAACATTTCATTTTTTGCTAAACGTCCCCATTAAGGAGTTGAAGGGTTGGTCCCTAAATATTTCTTTTGCTAATAGCTCAAAAACGAAAAAGAATTTCTGAACAGTTTTTGAACACAAAATGTTCAAAATCTTAAGATCTTTAAGATGAGATCCCGAAAAAGGGGCTGGGCACTCGAATTAGGGGCCAAAACGGGCCAAAAGTCTTCAATCGATAACTCTTTTTCAGTTAATATTTTGTAATACATTACTGAAGCAATGATGTATATCTCAACCATGTACAACTATATATTATGGTTTTTATGTCGTATGATACATAATTAGGGGCCACAAGGGGCCAGAATGCTAAATCTTTGACGCTCTATATCTCGAAAGGGAGGAATATTTTGATAAGCAATATTGAACAAAAGATGTTCAAACTAATGTTCTGAACAAATATGTAACCTTTCATTTTTTGCTAAACGTCCCCATTAAGGAGTTGAAGGGTTGGCCCCTAAATATTTCTTTTGCTAATAGCTCAAAAACGAAAAAGAATTTCTGAGTAGTTATTGAACACAAATTGTTCAAAATCTTAAGATCTTTAAGATGAGATCCCGAAAAAGGGGCTGGGCACTCGAATTAGGGGCCAAGAGGGGCCAAAAGTCTTCAATCGATAACTCTTTTTCAGTTAATATTTTGTAATACATTACTGAAGCAAAGATGTTTATCTCAACCATCTACAACTATATATTATGGTTTTTATGTCGTATGGTACATAATTAGGGGCCACAAGGGGCCACAATGCTAAATCTTTGATGCTTTATATCTCGAAAGGGAGAAATATTTTGATAAGCAATATTGAACAAAAGATGTTCAAAATAATGTCCTGAACAATATGCAACCTTTCATTTTCTTTTTTTTGCTAAACGTCCCCATTAAGGAGTTAGTTTAAACTCCAAGGTCGAGGTCAAAGGGTCAAATTCTTGGTATCAGTTAAAGGTCTTCCCACAAGAATTACATATGTGATGTATGAAAGCCCTAGCACGAACCCATTCAAAAGTGTAGGTCAAGGTTAAAGTTTTTTCATAATTACGTAAATCTCCAAGATCAAGGTCAAAGTTGTTGGTATCTAATGAAGGTCTTGATACAAAGAATACATATGTGAAGTATGAAGTCCTAGTATCTACTATTCAAAAGTTATAGCCCAAATTATAGTTTGGAATTTTTGTGTAAAAGTGGGACAAACTCCAAGGTCAAGATCAAAATGTCAGATTTAGTGGTACCCAAAAGAAGGTCTTGTCATAAGAAAAACATGTGAAATATGAAAATCGTAGGTCCATAAATCAAAAGTTATGGGCAAGGTTAAAGATTTTGTTGACGGAGAGACCGACTGACGGAAGGACGGACGGACAGACGAATGAGATTTAATGTCTCCTCGCTTTCGCGAAAGCGGGGGACAACAAATGTTATTTGTTCACCTCTTCCGTTTGCCGGACAAAGTCCGTTGCCCCCTGCTCACCGCGGGAGGTGGAAGTAGGATTTTGAGCAGGATATATAATTCTCCTTCAACACCAAGTCACGTGGGTATCACGTGAGATATGCAAGCCTACTCCCAGATCAGTTGCGCGTTTATTCCCAGATCGAGCAGAAGTGTTTTTTCATTGGAAGTGATTATTAATTGATTTTGGATATCTAAACAATGTCAGTGTTACAAAAACTTTCTGACGAGTTTGGAATTAGTACCTTGGACAAATCTAATGACGCCCCAGTTCATGTAGAGGCTGATGTTCATGTTATTGGACCACAAGATAACTTTGAAAATTCTCCTACTAAAAAACAGCCAAGCTGTTTAGGAGAATCTTCTTCTTCTCCTGCAATAAAGCAGCCAAGCTGCTCAGGAGAACCTACCAACCTACGAGATTCGTTCGAAGAACGCCTCGTAGAAAAGCTGCTTTCAGCGCAATCTAAGCAGTTCCACGATATGCAAGAGTTTGTAATGGCTGAATTAAACGCTACTAATGAGCGTTTAGATGAACTCTTGTCTGACGAGATTGATGGGGAACCACCAGCAAAGACGAAGAAAATGTCTGGAGATACTTCTGGAGAAACAGCAAAACCGTCCGAAAATTCCATCTTGGAAAAGTTATCTTAACAATTTGACGGTAATGATAAGTTTTGATTGCCGATCGGAGATGAGCTTGCGAAAATTTTGAAAGCTATGTTTCCTGGAGACAAAACTAAAGCAAATGAAGAGAAGAAACGAGAAGAAATTTATGAAAAATTTAAACTACTTCAAAATTGTGAAATGTTGTTGGTACCTAAAGTCAATAAGGAAATATGGCGATCATTACCGGCATCTGCAAGGAATTCGGATCTTGACATACAAAAGCCGCAAAAACTTATCGCACATGCCATAGTTCCGATAATCCGAGTCGTCGACAATCTCATTAAAACGAACCCTCATGGAGATAATGCTGGAACAAATGAGACCGTTAATCGGCTCATGGAGGCCATATCTATGATAGCCATGGCTAATGATGAGATCAATCATGTGCGCAGAAATTGCATTAAGCCATCTCTGAATGTGGAATACCGATCTTTGTGTTCATCACAAAATGCCGTCACCGATAATTTATTCGGTGACAATATCACTGATCAGCTTAAAAGCATTCAAGAAGCAAATAAAGTCGGCAAGAAAATAAGTGAAGATCGCACAAAGTCTGGCTTTTTTCATGGAAATCGGAAGCCTTTTTTAGGCTCAAGAAATTCCTGGACGATTGGATCCAGGAAAAGAGGAGGGGAGAAGAATGTTCGCGGAACCTTCCGCCCCTACCGAAGGAACCTGAGCAAAGACAGTCGTCGGCAATAAGTCAGGTTAGTGGAAATTTGACAGAAGTCACTAATGACGTACCAATTGCTGGTAGATTACAGCATTTTTTGTCAAATTGGAAGCATGTAACTAATGACAAAGTTATTTTAGATATTGTGTCTGGATACAAATTAGAATTTTCATCGATGCCTTTACAAAATTCTGTTAGAGAAACATTTGTGAATAGTGCACAGGCAATTTATTTGGACTGTGAAATACAAAAATTGAAGGACAAAGGTGTAATTCGGGAAGCTGTTTTCCGTAACGATCAATTTATTTCAACAGTATTTCTTACTCCTAAAGCTGACAAAACATTTAGAATGATTCTAAATTTGAAGGAACTGAATGAATTTATTGTATATAAGCATTTTAAAATGGAAAGTTTTAGTAATGCACTCTGTATGGTTACCCCAAATTGTTATATGGGTACGATTGACTTAAAAGACGCTTATTATACTGTTCCAATTTGCAACGCAGATAGGAAATTCATGCGGTTCATTTGGAAAGGGCAGCTTTGGGAATACACCTGTTTAGCAATGGGATTAAGTTCAGCAACCCGTGTTTTCACTAAACTATTGAAACCTATTTTGTCTGATCTTCGTTCAAGAGGTCATCAATCAGTGATGTATATAGATGATTGTTACGCAAGCTGAGTCTTTTGATATGTGCTTGGAAAATATAAATGACACTGTAGAAATCTTAGAAAACTTAGGTTTTGTCATCAACCGGGAAAAATCGGTCATGATCCCAGCAAGAACTGTTACTTTTCTCGGATTTATCATCTGTTCAGAAAATATGACTATCAAGATTCCGCATAAAAGGATAGAGAAGCTCAAAGTTAAAATAGATACGATTTTGAGAGAATGAAGAAATTCCATTCGAGAAGTGTCAGAATTGCTAGGCATGTTAAGTTCTAATGTCCTTGCTTGTCCCTTAGGATCCTTGTATTGCAAGCGCCTCGAAATTGAAAAGATTCAAGCATTAAAAATAAAGGAAATTTTGATGCGGTCATGTGCATATCTGATAGTTCTGTTAGTGATCTGAAGTGGTGGTATGAAAACATAGAATGTATGGAATCACCTATTCGAAGAGAATCACCCTCTCTGGAAATGTTTACTGATGCTTCTCTCACTGTTGGCTGGGGAGCAGTTCTGGGTGATATACGGACTGGGGGACCGTGGTCGCAGATTGACAGCTCAAATTATCCTCACATTAATTATTTAGAACTGTTTGCTGTCTATTTAGCTCTCCAGTCCTTCAAGAATGAAATTAGAGATAAGCATTTGAAACTGCACATTGATAATTCCACGGCCGTAGCCTGCATAAATCATTTTTGATCAACTCAGTCGGTGATTTGTAACCAATTAACAAGAGACATTTGGCTTTTGGCTTATCGTTATAATGTGTTCCTTACCGCTGTCCATATCAAGGGCTCATTAAATGCTGTGGCCGATTTGGAAAGCCGTAAAATTCGCGATGACACGGAATGGATGTTAAACAGAAATTTGTTTTTGAAGATAACCAGTATCTTTTCTCGACCAGTTGTCGACTTATTTGCATCTCGAGTAAATAATCAGTTAACTAATTACATATCATGGCACCCTGATCCGAGTGCTAGTGCTACTGATGCTTTTACATGTACTTGGAATTTGTATTCATGTGTGTATATTTTTTCTCCATTTAGTTTGATCCAGCGAATTCTGAAAAAGATTATGGAAGAACAAGTACCAGCTGCAATTATAATTGTTCCAGATTGGCCAACAGCGAGTTGTATACCCATTCTTGATGAAACTGTGTGTCGATGCACCTCTTATTCTTCCTCAGTCCAGGGACACATTGGTATTACCTCATCGCCCTCAAGAAGTTCACAAACTATACCCAAAGCTGCGTCTTCTGGCATGTCACATATCCGGAAAATGTATCAATCCAAAGGCATTTCAGAGAAAGCAATTCCGGTTCTGATGAACTCTTGGAGAGCGTCAACTAAAAAACAGTATGATTCGCATATGAAAAAGTGGCTAGAATTTCTAAATCGCAAATCTATCCAAGTATCTGATACTTTTTCAATAACAGTTGTCTTGGACTTTCTTACCGAACTTTTTGATAAAGGATATTCATATAGTACAATTAATTCCGCCAGGAGTTTTCTCAGTTGCTTATTACCACCTGTTAATGATGTGGCTATTGGTTCTCATCCGCTAATTAGACGTTTCATGAGAGGAGTCTTTATCGACCGTCCTAATTTACCGCGGTATACAGAGACTTGGGATGTGAGCACGGTCTTATCGTTTATTCGCAGTATGGGGGAAAATGAAGTTTTATCAGTGTTTGATTTGACATTGAAGCTTGTCATGCTATTAGCGTTAGTAACAGGACAGAGAGCACAAACTTTGTCATTTTTAGATTTAGATAATATGCATGTTTATGAAGATAGAATTGTGTTTTTTTGTAAATAATCTTGTAAACAATCTAGGCCATCTTATCATATAAAACCAATTACAGTTTTAGCATTTCCGGATAAGATGCTTTGTGTTGTGACATGTATTAAAGTGTATATAACAAAAACGGAAAAATATAGAGGTAATGGAAATAGAAGACTTCTTTTGACAACCCAAAAGCCGTTCCGAGAGGCGTCGAAGGACAGTATTTCTCGCTGGATAAGAACTCTGATATCTAAATGTGGCATTGACACCAGCAAGTTTTCTGGACATAGCACTCGCGCTGCTGCAAGCGCCGCCGCACGTTCTTCAGGGATTTCAGTTGACAATATCTTATCACATGTTGGATAGTCTAATGAGAATACATTTGCAAAATTTTATGACAAAACTGTTTTAAATAATGATAAAAAATTTCAGTCTGCAATTTTGTCTTCAACATGTAGTTTAGATGATATGAATATTAAATAAATTTTTGACAGTTATAGGAATTCTTCTTTGTATAATTCCTATTTTCAATATGTGAATATTTGCTTTAAACATCTCACGTGATACCCACGTGACTTGGTGTTGAAGGAGAATTAGAAAATTAAAGGAGACTTACCTGTAAGGTGAACTTTAATTAAAATTTCTCCGAAACACCAAGGAACGTTGGGTATTAGTGCCCACCCTTGATCTCCCTCCCATGGGAACTTGGGTGATAAAATTATAATAATGTAGCATCTGTTAAATTGCATATTATCAAGAATATTCACATTTTTTTTTAAATACTGATCTGGTTGTAGGCTTGCATATCTCACGTAATACCCAACGTTCCTTGGTGTTTCGGAGAATTTTAATTAAAGTTCACCTTACAGGTAAGTCTCCTTTAATTTTCTAATTTTTTTATTAATTATTTATTCCTTACTTTACTAAAGACATCATGGAACTAACTTTTTGATTTTGAATATTTACAGCAATCAAACACATTTTTGTGAAATTACGATGTCTTCGAAGTATAACTGCTAACTTTATTCTAATTCAATCGAAATAACGGTACTCTCCCCAATTCTATTTATTTTTATGGATTTCTTTAGCATTGTAACGGTTATTAAAGTTTGTACTCTCCCTTATCAGGTCTGGCTCTACGCAATTAAAAGTGGTGTATAATGATTTTTAGTAACATGTGTCTTTACTAATTCGAATTTGTGAGAAAAAAATTATTAAAACTATTCAGAAATTCCCTTTCCTTTTGTTCATTGATAACTTTGAAATCTACCATCATAATATCACCAAAAGTTTTCTGGTGTCAATTCCCGTTTTATGCCTTAAATTTATATTCTTTGACAATAAACTATTTAAAGATAAATGGAAATCTTTGGCATATTGTCTCTGCCGAAAACGGAAAAAATTTTTGAATAACTTATACACTTGGGTACGACATTCTGATGATCACTAGGT
>NW_026937954.1:0-8313 GCF_032062105.1 Saccostrea cuccullata | reverse complement strand
CGAATAAATAGCAATAGCCATATAAGGCAAAGGTTTGTCAGTGTAGATGATAGTACACATTTTATTTACCAGCGTATCGGTCGCTGGTGAGCTGTAGTTTTTGCAGTAAACTATGATAAGATGTATTATCTGTTATTTACCCACCCCTTTTAGCCACCCATTTATGTTGAAAATCATGAAAGTCTTTCAGAAAGGTCTGGAAACACATTTGTCACAGGACATGTTTTCAGAAGAAACAGACTATAGCAATTTCCTGTTTACTGTCTAATTTATTTATAAAACCGGTTCTATCCTATAACCTTTGCATAGGTAAACCTTAACATTGTGTCTTGAATTTAATTCACAATAACATTAGTAGGGGTGTTATATCTAATATCAAACAAGTAGAAATCTCGCAGGCCGACTGTTGTAAAAAAAAAAAATCTACGGTATGTTGTACATCACAGCAACAACGACTTGAGTTCGCTGTAAAAAAAAATAATCATTGTGCAATACAGGTACATATTTCCAAAATTATAATGCTAATCCTTGTCTGTCCCTTTCAAAATCTTAAATAGTAACAATTAATGAGAGCTTCGATCATGATCAAATAGTTACAGTTACTTGCCGTTTGTATAAAAAGTTGCGTGGTCCTATTTTTGGCAAATGCACATGTATCAATCCTATTGTGAAAAAATCGCGATGATAACGATGGTTTTGCAAAGTTAAAATTATACACAAGTATGTGTGTATTTTAAGTAAATTTTGATTAGAATTAAACAACTTAAAACAAAGTATTAAATTATTGCTAACATATGTATTTCTTTCAAAACTATGTTTAACACCTGTGACCTTGAACAGAGGGAGGTAACAATGCAACCCACGAAGCATGAAGTTCTCAGTTTATAAAAAGGAAAAGAAAAGAAAGAAATTCTTTATACTTTAATACTTGTCCAGACGAAGTTGTTACTTATCAGACATTTTGTTTTCATCCTTACTATACACATCGTCGCAAACCACGGCCAAAATGTACGCTCCTCTCCCACATGGCCGTGGTTGAACGAGGAGAGAATTCTTCGTAGCTCATTAAAATATTGACCAATGCGAGTAAAGCATAGTCGGATGATGAACTTTATCGCAACCTTTCAATATCCAATCGCAGTATAGGGAATATATCTTGTATACTGTTGACGTCAGTTGTTGATTTCGATTGCGATGGAAACAAAATTTGCCACTAACAGAATATGACGTCACAGTAGAGAGGCGTAAATATTCAAGATTACGACACTTTTTGTGATCAAGCAGCCACGGGTAGGAGAGAGCTTCATATGCGGACTCCGGACCGTTGCTTGAGACGATGTACTATACATTGCATGCAAAAAGTGTTACCAGCTTATTTTTTCCTTTATTTTCATCGTAATTTTTCCCCGTCTCAAAATAAGAACCATTTTTAATGTTTACAAGCGAAAACAAGATTTCACTCAACTATGCAATTTTCATTAGTAAAAATATACATAATCTTGATTTTTTTATTGAAAAATAAATGAAATAAAAATTCATTTTTTAATGACATATTTGTAATACAGATAATAAATAAATTATAATCAAGCTGAAATTGTTTGCATTGAAATGACTTTCAAAATAGTGAGTTTCATGGCTTTTTGATTAAAACATAAACCAAATTCACATCATCCCAGGTGAACGATAAGGCCCGTGGGCCTCTTGTTTAGAGTTTACTCATATTGGAAATAAGCTTTTTTATTTAATGTTTCACATATTTTTATATGTCACATTTCGTTGAATGATTCACTTTTTTAGGATTTGATGCACTTGATTGTTCTGATGCTCAGCTACGAAAGTGTTTGCGCACTACAGCATACGTTATCATTGAACCATATCTCTGCAGGTATTGTTTTATTTTCCATATCCTTCCTACAAATATCTAGCTATACAATAAAACTGCTTACTATTCAGAGATTTTATCACCATATTAGTAAAATACTAAAATTGAGATATTGCCGTGGTCAAGAATAACATGCTAGGTATTTAATTTTAATGCATCCTTTTTTGAAGATTAAAGGGTATTTAATTTCTACCCAGTCTATACGTCTACATGTCTGTTTGCAACAAAAAGAAAACTAAAATTACGCCCGTTACTTTCGAGTAGGTGGGGCTATTACTTTCACTTTTTAAATGTGTTTTTCAAGTGACAAGATCTGTCTTTGAGTAAAAACCAATTCAAACTATTGACCTTGGGACTTTGGCCTCCTTATTTGTAAAAAGTACTAAATCTAACCTTGGCAATAACATTTGAACACTTGGTTTGCAGGTCTTTCAATTGATGCATATCAATTCTGCATCGGTTCGAAGATGTGCACAAGTTGAAATACACCCTGAATTCCATTTATTGTGTATTTATCATTATAAGACCTTTCCAGGATTGTAGATATTTTTGACCTTCAGACCTTAACCCTAGAATTGACAAACTTTAAACTTGGCCATAATATTTGCAAAATTAGAACTGCGGCTGTCATAGTTCACACGTGTAATATACTTCTATACAATATATATATAGTCTTAGGGAAGCAATATTTTTACCTTAATTTTAGACCTTGGAGTTTTGACTTACTATTTTTATATTTGCTTGCAAATTGAATTTTTATGTGTCATATATACAGTTAACACATCACACACGGTGAAAGGCCATCCCCTGTTCAGATTGACATTTAGGCATTTGATATTTTGGACCGTCAAACAAAAAAAATTGACATGACCGTGTGTTAACATTTGAACATTTTCAGCTTCTTCTCTTTTTTAAAAATGTGTCACTGAACCAATTTCAACCAAATTTGGTATAAAGCATCTGTGGGTGGAGGGGAACAAAAATTGTGAATTTCATGGTCCCCACCCCCCTGGGGCCTGAAGGGTGGGGCCAAAACCACTAAAATTATTGCAATATTTAAAAATCTTCTTCTTTACTCCTGGACATCAAGCAGGCAAACTGTTGGCATGAATGTAATGAGCATTGAGTCCTCTACTAAAATTGTGAAATTCATGGCCCCAGGGTCAGGGGTTCTAGTGCTAGGGCGGGGCTTATAGATTATATAGTGAAAATGCATTATTTCTTTGAAAATCTTCTTCTCTGCTCCTGGGTATTAAATGAACTAACTAAGCACATAGTTATGATGAGCAAGAGTGCTTCTACCAGATTTGTGAATTTTATGGCCCCAGGGTCAGAGGTTCTGGTGTTAGGGCGGGGCTCTATAGATTATATAGTGAAAATGCATCATTTCTTTGAAAATCTTCTTCTCTGCTCCTGGGTATTAAATAAAAGAACTAAGTGCATAGTTATGATGAGCAAGAGTGCCTCATCCAATATTGTGAATTTTATGGCCCCAGGGACAGGGGTTCTGGTGTTAGGGTGGGGCTCTATATATTATATAGTGAAAATGCATTATTTCCTTGGAAATCTTCTTCTCTGCTCCTGGGTATTAAATTATTTAACTAAGCACATAGTTATGATGAGCAAGAGTGCTTCTTCCAGATTTGTGAATTTTCTGGCCCCAGGGTCAGGGGTTCTAGTGTTAGGGCGGGGCTCTATAGATTATATAGTGAAAATGCATTTATTCCTTGAAAATCTTCTTCTCTGCTTCTGGGTATTAAATAAACTAACAAAGAACATACATGTAGTTATGATGAGCAAGAGAGCCTCTTCCAGATTTGTGAATTTTATGGCCCCAGGGTTAGGGGTTCTGGTGTTAGGGCGGGGCACTATTGATTATATAGTAAAAATACATTAATTCTTTGAAAATATTTTCCTTTGCTTCTTGGTTTTTTGCCAATGATCCAAGTATATATATATTTATGATGAAGAAAGGTGCATCTAGCAAAGTGTTTCTTTTATGCCCCCAGGGTCAGAGGGGGAGGGGGGTTATATTGTCTGAAAATAAATTAATGCTTTGAAATCTGCTCTTTGGTATTAATCAACTATTTTATGATAAAATTTGCAAAATTTTGAAATATGTGGCCCATGATTCAGTGGTGCCTTTAGGGTGAGGTGCACAACTGGGTATAAAGTGTAAGTGCATGTTCTCTTTGTTACTCTGATCTACCTCTGGGTATTAAGTAAATAGAGTAAGTTTGCTAAGTTAATAATTATGATGAGCAATGGTGCCTCTTTCAAAATTGTAAATTGTGAATTTCATGGTCTCTGGTTTAAAACACGAACCAAATTCAATTGTTTGAAAGTTGTTACACAATACTCAGGTGACCTATAAGGCCCGTGGGCCTCTTGTTATGCTTCCTGATTGATAGATCCGGGGCGTTTATTGTTTTTGTCCTGTCTGTCTGTTTGTTTGTTT
Source organism: Saccostrea cuccullata (assembly GCF_032062105.1). Lineage (NCBI taxonomy): Eukaryota > Metazoa > Mollusca > Bivalvia > Ostreida > Ostreidae > Saccostrea > Saccostrea cuccullata. The sequence continues at coordinate 3,973 of NW_026937954.1, read as the reverse complement.
GTCTGCAAACTTTAACCTTCGCCATAACTTTTAAACCATGAAAGATAGAGACTTCATATTTGGTATGCATACTCCACTAAGTAAGCTTTTTCATATGACACCATGTTCAATGGCCTTGTGGACTTGACTGTGACCTGTATGCTAAAAAAAGTTTTTCGTACATCTGCCATAACTTTCGAACCACAAGAGATAGAGACTTTATATTTGGTATCCATACTTTACTAATCAATTTCTTTCAAATGACACTAAGGTCAATGATCTTGACTGACTTATATGCTAAAAATAGCTTTCTTTTAGTATTTTGATGCCGCCGGGCGCATAGTGTTTCTGAAACAAATCTTGTTCTCTCAGGCTTTTCCCTTCAAGGTGGTAGGTCCACAGGTTTATTCTGCTGTTATTGTGATTATATTGTGTATAATGACATGTGTTTTACAGTGAAATCAGGAGGCAGACAAGGTGTGTAAAAAAAGTTACTAATTATTGCAAATCAAATCCAGAGTTCCCTAAGCTTATTATCGACAGAGGATATACTAGCATGGACGAGCTGAAAGAAAAACAAAAAATATTGCATTGTGGTAAGAATTTAACAATTGAGAATACTGCTACGATGATATAAATATCCGTCTTCTTTAAAAGATACTATTCACTTTGAATTCGATTTTGTGACAGATAAAAATTATATGGTATGTAAAGATGGCTTCAAATATTTTGTTGATCGAATTGTTGTTAAAAAGCAAGTTTCATCTAGTTGTCGCACGGCACGTACATGTATTAGCAAAATTCAAAGATTTTAATCTTAAAATAGAATTGACAACACGAACAATGATAGGACATTAAATAAATTGAAACAAACAAGAAGTCTTGTGCTCTCTAGAAGAACCCCCCTCTAATGAGAATTAATAATATCATTTCAATATATATATATATCCTGGTGAGCTTGAGATAAAAGATATCAGAGTTTGACATCTGTTTCATACTTGGATATTTTAGTTGAAAAAGACGCTAATGGTAATCTAACAACAAAGCTATATGATAAACGTGATGACTTTAACTTTTCTATCGTCAACTTTCCTTATTTATGCAGCAATATACCTCCATCACCTGCATACGGAGTATATATATTTCAGTTGATTCGATACACAAGAGCATGCTCTATGTATGAGCAATTTTTAAAACGAGGTAAATTATTGACAAGCAAGTTGATGAGAAAACAATATCAGCAGTCTCGTTTAAAGTCATCTTTTCGTTAGTTCTATGGTCGATACAATGACCTTGTCAGCAAATACAATTTATCATTGAGCCAAACGCTGACTGACGTTTTTCATACCAATTGTTAGTCCATTATTTATACACTGAATCGAGGACGAATTTTTGTCAGGGGTAAGATAATTATTTCTCATTTTTCGCAAACTGTCAACAGGTATGTTGTTATTTTCTTAAATAATAGCATCTACCTACCAACAGAAAAAAATAATTCCCAGAGTCGGGAGAAAACAAACATTATATTTAAGCAGACCTAAACATATATTATTCGTAATATATTTTATTAAATCGTGATAAACAGTTAATTGATAAACATTTGTATTAACATAGGACATCATTTAAATAAAAGTGCGCTCAGACTTGTATTTTATACATGTATTATGTTTACATTAACTTCAGTGTTAATTTTTATTTTTTAAGACAGGTATACTATGCCTACTACTACTACTACTACTACTACTACTACTACTACTACTACTACTACTACTGCCAAACCAGTCATCTCTGGTGCACCTGTCCTTAGTTCTGTTACCATGGTTACGATGGTCCTGGCAGTCGTGATTTCTAGATTTGTTTAATTTAATGACGTAAAATATCAATCAAAGCTTTAAAATAATTAGTGTGAACATGTATTACATAACAAATAGAATGGTGAAAATTTTCTTTGTACTATGTGAAAATAAGAATTATTTCGTTCTACTTCTCCATATCTTTCATTTTGAATGGCAGAATGTAAAAATTCATGAGTAATGTAGTCATTTTTTCCCATTTCTTTTGAAATGTACTTTGTATATTCCATGTCTTTAATAAAAGAATTTGACGAGAGAGAGAGAGAGAGAGAGTTTTCACATTGCCTTACTTCCTTTTGCTTGTATAATATTAAAAATAATTTATACATGTATACCCATTGTGTTTTTGTTTCTCAAATACTGTACTTGCATAAACACTAATCTCAAAGATTTGTTTGACAAAGTTTATTTGAACAGAAGTTGAAAAGGGATTACTTGTTCTTGGGTATCTGCAATACCAACAAGAAATCTGTGAGCCAAAGCTCACCAGTAATAACCCCGCTCTGATGTAAGTAAGAACTTTCATGTTAAGGTTTCACCAAAGATAAGAATGTCCAAAAATTTATTTTTACAGAAGCTCCAAAACTCTGTGAGGTTCAGAGATAAAACTTTAACAATGTGTAAATATATCATTGCTTAACAGACAGAAAGTAACATTAGACAAGAGGCCCACGGGCCTTATAGGTCACCTGAGTATTGTGCAACAACTTTTAAACAATTAAATTTGGTTCGTGTTTTAAACCAGAGGACATGAAATTCGCACTATTCAGAATTTTGAAAGAGGCACCATTGCTTATCATAATTATAGATTTAGCATGCTGACTTTATTTACCTAATACCCAGAGGTAGATCAGAGTAACATTATGAGAAAATGCACTTTCACTTTATAACTTTTTGTGCACCTCATCCCAAAGGAACCACTGATCCTGGGGCCATATATTTCAAAATTTTGCAAATTTTATCATAAAATGGTTGATTAATACCAAAGAGCAGATTTCAAAGCATTAATTTATTTTCAGACTTTGTACCCAAACTCCCTTACCCCCAACCCAGGAAAGGGGGGGGCATAAAAAAGAACAATTTTGCACCTTTAGATGCACATTTCTTCATCATAAATATATATACTTGGATCATTGGCATAAAACACAGGAGCAAAGGAAAGATTTTCAAAGAATTAATGTATTTTCACTACATAATCAATAGAGCCCCGCCCTAACACCAGAACCCATGACCCTGGGGCCCTAAAAAATTACAATTTTGGAAGAGACACTCTTGCTTATGATAACTATGTACTAAGATTATTTAATACTCAGGAGCAGAGAAGAAGATTTTCAAAGAATTAATGCATTTTCACTATATGATCAATAGAGCCCCGCCCTAACACCAGAACCCCTGACCCTGGTACCATAAAATTCACAAATTTAGAAGAGGCACTCTTGATCAACATAACTATTTACTTACATAGTTTATTTAATACCCAGAAGTAGAGAAGAAGATTTTCAAAGAATAAATGTATTTTCACTATATGATCAATAGAGCCCCGCACTAACTCCAGAACCCCTGACCCTGGGGTCATAAAATTCACAATTTTGGAAGAGGCCCTCTTGATCAACATAACTATGTGCTTGGTTAGTTTATTTAATACCTAGAATCAGAGAAGAAGATTTTCAAAGAATTAATGCATTTTCACTATATGATCAATAGAGCCCCGCTTAACACCAGAACCCCTGACCCTGGGGCCATAAAATTCATAAATTTGGAAGAGGCACTCTTGCTCTTAATAACTATGTGCTTGGTTAGTTTATTTAATACCAAGGAGCAGAGAAGAAGATTTTCAAAGAATTAATGCATTTTGACCATATATTCAATAGGGCCCCACCTTAACACCAGAACCCCTGACCCTGGGACCACAAAATTCACAATTTTGGAAGAGGCACTCATGCTTAATCATAACTATGTATTTATTTAGTTTATTCAATACCCAGAAGTGGAGAAGAAGATTTTCAAAGAATAAATGCATTTTCACTATATGATCGATAGAGCCCTGCCTTAACACCAGAACCCCTGACCCTGGGGTCATAAAATTCACAATTTTGGAAGAGGCACTCTTGCTCATCATAACTATGTGCTTGGTTAGTTTA
>NW_026937953.1:0-82716 GCF_032062105.1 Saccostrea cuccullata | reverse complement strand
TTTCAGATTCAAAGAATTTAATGTATGAGTCTGTCCAGACGATTATCTTATCGAAAAAAGTAACTGCTTCGACGCGAAGCTGTTAAGTTTACTGAATCCATTTCGGGGTAGTCATGGTAGTGAGAGAGGTGGAACTTCATCTGGAAGCGAGTATAAAACTTATTGTGTAGGTAGCACAATAAGAAAAGAATATTCGGTTGCCTGCCTTAATATGCAGTGATGAGCGCAATAGTGATTCGCAGAGTAAGACTGGTAATGTACTAGTATTTGCTTCTCTTCGAAAAGGGTTCACTCATTGGAAGTGCTGCATATTTGATGCTTCTTGCCTGAAGGCAGTATGGGTAATTTTTTCAGATTCTACTGAGAAAGGGCTATAATATTGTCTGAAAGATCGGTCTCCAGACCACGCCTGGGATTCGAACTCACAGCACAAGCATTTATTCCTCACTTAGGGACTCTTCAACGATGCAAACCTTTTTTTATATAGAAAACTTTGAATGATAAACCTTTGATCAATGGGCATAACTTGTATTTATAACCATAACCGTGCACTGATTATCTGTAAAGTTAACAAATTTATTCTTATGAGCTTGACCTGGACAGATTTGAAAGCAAGTAGGTATAGAAAGGTTTTCCGTTAAAAAAATTCAGTTTTCATTTTACTAATATCGAGCTAAAATGACAATGACAAAGTCAAAACCTATAGTAGTACCTCGTCTTGATTTATCCGTGTGTGAAGCTCGAAGCTAAACAACAGTTTATCGGATATTTTGACATATACAGACTGACGGACAGACAACACAAATCAAGCCAAACAAAGTTTGGTTATCATTAATTACATGTATATTAGTGCAAAAATTCCATTGCCGAGAAAATCCGACACAACCTCATTTTACTTGAAAACTGTTGCTGTAATTTATGAAATTTACTTCGTACAACTTGATATATTTTACAAAGATTTATACACATGTAGCCATGATAAACGGTAGCAAATTTCGCTAGTGTTGAAGAAGGGTTTCTAGTCTAAATCTGTCCGATCGTGAGTTATGTTCCTTGCGTATAAAGGCATCTGACAGACAAGTTCATCCCCAATATAAATGTTCATTCCAATAAAACCTGAATTTGTGCTGGCACTATATATATAGTACTATAGCGTACGGATACTTTGTAGCTATTACATTAAAGTTGTACGGAATAAGCGGTAAAAGAGTGCCACACAAATTAGGTCAAGTGGGTTTATAAGAACCACGTGATATTACACGGACAGACCCACTGACACATGTTTATATGAACAGTGTCTGACATGAATTTGTATACATATAGAACGAGCCAGGAATTCAGCATCTATTGAGATTGGCTTACGATAAGTGAACGCGTTTGAATGTATATATATTAAAATGAGTATGGTGTCATTGGACTTTTTTCCAGATATATCCGTAATGTGTAAAAGTAATCTTGTACTCTGTATTGTAACATAACGCAGGCCCAACCTTTCAGACATTAACAGGCTCTCTGAGGTTATAACCCTCACCTGGATACCTCTGTGTAAATCATTAATTAAAAATGTTTCCGCTGCACAGACAGGTGAAAGAACCTAGGTATTTTTGACAAAGTACTTTATGATTTACCCACTCCAATTATTTTACGTAATTTACTAGGTACATCTGTACATTTAGTGTAATAAACATATACCCCGGTATTTGGCATTCCATGTATATCTGCTCTGATACATATAATATAAAAGTGAAGCAACAATTATTGTTTGCGAGAGTACACCGAATCCGGAGATTTAATTTACGTTCCCCATGAATGTCGATAGAAATGCTAAAATGCATATATATCTTCCATGCAATAATTTTATAAGGATTTTTTTTATCAACAAATCACAATTGAAAGCATTGAAAATCCCAAGTATTCTGAATCGGAGAACACTCTTGTCAGTGGTAATTATACTTTATTAATCGATTGCTAATCGACATGATATATCTTTTTGGCCGGGGAATATAAAGACAATCATAAATGTCAAAACTGCTTCTTTTATTTTTGGATATAAATTCAATTTTCCACATAAACAGAAACTGGTATCACGACATTTTCCGAAGAAGTGTACTTAATGGAAACAATTAAATCATTCCTTAAGCTTATTTATTTAACATTTCGTGTTACTGCTGCTTGTCAGAAGATAACCTATTGTTCTAGCCTCAAGGTCCAAATCTGTAAGGACTGCTGAATTTGTTTTTCCTTATACAGTACAATAACTTATTTTGAGTCATTTATGGATGTAAGTGAATTTAACGGAAGTTAGGCAGTAAATTTTTTAGAGCTGACCATCTTTTTTGCATATTTACTCTAATAATTTCTCTTATTTTCTCCATTTCTTTTTATGGAAAGAATACTAGTATGTAGATAATTAATTTATTTCCAAACTTTAAAATTGAACCAGATTGCGTGTATACTCACATTAATATCTATACAAAGCAAATAATACCAAGTATATGTGTTGCCAATGAAAGGATCAACGGCTCTTCAACCCAACATGTGAGAGCATCACTTCATTAATCGTTCTATTGTCACTGACAGAACAGTTGCAGTTTTCATGTAAAGCGAAGTAACGAAAGCACAAATTGTATCAAATGAAATATATGCTCTCTCTGTCTTTCATATTAATCTTTGCTCTTCAGGCTAACGGAATAATGGGTTCTAAGAGACACATCTTTAATTATTTAGAGACAATTTCATGTGATTTTGAATGTATCGAGTAAGACTAAGTCGTAAATGACTGTGCTATCCTCCTGGTACGATATACTCAGTACGTGATTTATAAAATGTCATATATTATTAATAATCTGGAACTGTGGGACTGAGAAACACGTGATCAGGGGCATCAGTGTTCACCCCTCCCCCATTTTATACTTCTTGAGCGTCTTTATTACTCTATAATGTTGTTTTAATATTTTATTCAATATATACATGTATGTTATTATTTTATACTGATGGGCGGCGCTGTCTAAAGTTACATTCTGAATTTTAAAAAATACGAATTTAGAACAATCTTGATATTTGTAATTAAGATTTTTAAATTTAAGATAGACATATTAACTTCATTAGAGGGTGGGTAATACTGGCGTCGACTAAATGATTATCGGAAATTGTGAAATAAGCGTAAAGAGGACTCTATGAAAATTAACTAAATTCTGAAAAAAGTGCAAAAAGATAAAGAGCGTCCATTTAATAGCCACCAAATTGATTTAGGTTAGTGATAAGACCGCAGTTAATTTGATATCATTAAAATTCCCGACATGCAATTGATCTCTTACCCGACTCCCGAGGTGATAGTTCACTGACTGAAGGCGAGTGTGTGTCTGGTTCAAAAGTGTTAAATGTGTATTTTTTACCACAGACTGTCCCCGCTAAACGACACTTCCGCTCCTCCTGTATGTAACTGTTACCACAAATTTTGTGTTCTTTACACTTGCGAAATCTCCTTTTGCGACAGGAGCGAGTGCAATGCCCCCATTGCGACCATCCATCATACAGTAAATCGTATAAAAGTTCCTCTATTAACCTGTTTCCACGGCGGAATCCTATCACTTTATAAGATAATGTGGAGCATCTTCCTTTCCGTCTTTTGCAATTTCGCTTTTCCTTGAGAACGCTAGTCCCGCAGTTTTCTGGCTGGTTGCATCGTCTTACTCGCGTCTGCTCACACTTCCGGTTGCAACGCGTCCAATCTGACCACTTCGTGTAGTACTCACACAGAATCCTATTTTCATGGTCTTTTGAAAGTATTCCTGTTTTTGAGGAAAGGCCGTGTGTCGAATTTCTTGATTCTAATTTTCTACTCTTTTTCTGTAAAGAAAAATTCAAATATATTCTTTTGCTGGATCATTGTCATAAACATCGTTACAACCATCTTAAATTTAACTTAAGCGCACTAATGTTTTGATATTAATATTGCCTGATTTAAATTCATAATATTAATTCAAAGTTCGGTATATATGTATATCTCTTTCATTATTTTTCAAATCGGGTGTATACAGATTTGCATAAATAACGCGCAACACATGATGAACACTTTTATGGAAAAGAAAAGGTTTTAATATTTTAATTTATTGTATAGATGTTTTTATTCATAATATAATTTATTGTAATTTTCACACCTTACATTTAATTTTGATTCAAGGAAAGTAATTAAAAAAAATTATGAGACAATTAGTCGATGACAATAAAATGGATACCGGCGCGAATAAAACGTGATTTGCTTTAACCTCACACTTTTCAAAAACTTTCCTAAGTGTGTTGTCTAAATTAGAAATAATACAAACAAGTTCCCAGATTTATTGGGGCCAAATAGTAAAATCAACCCCCTTAAGTCTAAGGTTTGTGAAAGAATGCTCAAAGTCAAATGTAGCATACTTTGGTGACACATAGAAGCTCTCTAACAAAGATTTGTAAAGAGGGATTTAGAGTGACTTTCCACCTTAACAGAAAATAATTACCTTCATTTTCTTTCCTTGTACCTTTAACTTAAGGGTATGAATGTATGAATCGCACGGACTTAAACACTCTCAGGGTAAAAATTAGATTATTTGACGATATCACCTCGGGTTCGTTTAGGGCAGGGCAATCACACAAATCTGTAGATTGAAGGGTCCTATATACACTGGCGGAACATAAGAATAAACTGATACTAAAAGATGCTGCCTTTCTGTTGGGGTATTTAATATATTGGCGATTTAGGGTAATGCTAAATGCTTGCTTTTATCCGTTAGATTGGGTTACTGTAATAATGAACGTGGCGTTACCCGTTAAAATATGTTGCCCCAAGGGTAGATCTCTTATCCCATTCTGATGTCAAAGATTTCTCATCCATAGCTTTGTGAGAAAAGCCGCGCCGCAAAAACAGGTGTCCCGATATCTATTGTATCAATCTTATACAAATGCTTTCTCCTAGATTTTCTGTTAAAAATTTATATATGACCGATTTTCTGTAGAAATGCCACCAACTGCATGAAACAAATGCTAAAAGTAAACACTTTTTTGAAGGTAATCATTACAGAGTCGACCTTCAACTGTATTCCAGAAACGACTTCTTGAAACAGCCGTATTTCCTAAACGAATTTCCTCGTCTGGAGAACACCTGAGGTGGCTTGGTAAACACTCAGGGGCCTGTACAACGTTTATATCAGACGTACACATGCTTGTTTATATTAATATGCTGTCTGTTTGTTCACCAAAGTATCAATGAAGACCGAGGATTCCACTTTTTAACTCTGAAATTTATTTCTTGTTGCACTTACTTTGCCTGCTCTAGTTATGTCTCTTTGAATTGTGTCGGATAAACAGAGACATCCATTCTGCTTTTGTTTTTTGAATACTTAGCGCAGAGAAAAGAGAACAAAATTATGCCAAACTTGTGTCATGTTAAGATTTCCCCAAAGCCATTACTTATTTAACTCATCCTGATGCCCATCCTTGTACGAAGGGAAAACAGAGATTGTGTAGACAAAATAATAAAAATAGAAAAGAATTACTCGAATTAGAAAAAAGATAAACGCTGCTTTCAGCATGCATTATTTAACAAGGGTCATTGCAAGCGGAAATAAGGCTTCGAATGGTACTGCAAGCGTGTTACTTTTCATCCTAATTTAATTTACTACGTTTAGAATTGAAAGCAGCATTGCAATTTATTGCTTAGTTCATTTTTTACTATCCTGGTCATTGTGTTCACTCTGTTGTGAAAAATTGAAGAAAACAGCTATAACATGTAGTTATTTATATAAAATAAAATTAAAACATACCTTTTTCCCGTTCACCATTGACAATTCCGACGTGAAAACAACAATCATAAAAACTATAGAGACAGAGAGGATCCTGGTCATTTTCACGCTATATCAACAAATATGTTCAAAGAAGTCTAAGAAATGGAATTTTCAGTCAAAGTCGTACACATCCTGATTAATATTCAAAACCTGAATTACTTTAATATAGAAACAAGCATAGAGGGAGTTTTCTCTGAGCGAGTAACCAATATAACTATCCTGCAGGTCTAAATTTTCATAAAGTGCGCCGTGCCAGCACGTGCGTCGCACGCCGACCATGTGACGTCGTCAGTTCAAACTTCTACAGTTGTTATAAAAAGCCCATTCACACCGAAGAACATGCCAGATGGAAATAATTTTTTTTCTCACTCTTCATGATGATAGCTTGACTTGGTTCCATACTAATAATTATGATATATCACAAACATTCCCAAATTAACTTCATCCGGAATTCAATACAAAAATATTTGCTATATGTTCTCTCGGGCTTTGACATTAATAATAAACGCTGCACAATTTTTCGGCACGCTAAGAAGCTGTTGGTTGTTTACGTTATAGCAGAAGACAAGAAGTCTTCTTTACTCTGCGTCTGATAAGTGTCTTCAATGAGTGTTCCGCGTTATGCCGCCCCTGGCTGGACAGTACCGATGGAGGTGTGTCCACCTGCTGAACTGAGCGACTCAGGCGCGCAAAAAGTCGCCGGGTATACAGAAAAATTCACCTGCGAATGATTTTCACATCAATATGACACTCGCATTGCTAACTTTAAATTTGTCAATAAGTTCTCCTTCAGGAGATAACCAGTCATTTGATGTGTACGAATAATCAGGCTTTATCCATGAAAATTTAATTGAAATAGTGATATATTTCTCTAGGCTATATTATGTGATACTCGGATGTATTTATAAAAAAGTAATCGCTTTTGCAGGGTGTCAAAGTTTAATACAATAACACAGATTATTCCACAAGGTGTCAGTCCCTATCATTGTAATACATGAAAGTATTTTGTAGGCTGGATGTGGAAGAGAAATATAATCATTGGTAGAATGGTAACAATGTATAATAGGAATAATGTAGGTCATGCATGTCTAGATGCTGATTTTAAGCGATATCAATTTTCTTTAAATTTAATTTACGAATTACATGTATTAGATATAACTTTTGAAAACATATCTATTCTTATTTTAAAATTACGTACTCTCGAACATACGTACCTCATAAAAATTGTATTGTGCTCAGAAAGGTGTTTTTAAATGAATTAAAGCATAAGTAAAACTTTGATATCTATTAAAAAAAATCACAATTTACTGAAAATTCGTTCACCCTTATTTAACAATCTTTAAAAATATTTCTTTGGAGTATACATGCAGATACCGGTATGCACCCTTTATAACCATCAATAAGCTTGTCTCTATTTTGGGATTGTCCCAATTAAGAAACATCAACAGGACGTTAAATGGTTGTTCGGTTAAGTAGTTTAAATTTTCAAATTGAAAAAGGAAATCTCTTGATTAACACTAAATTTAGATCAGGAAAAATGTTGAAGATCAGCAATTATGTTTTTGTTATTCGGTTAAGAGGTTTGCATTAAATTTAAATGGGAAACCAGATTTAACCTTAAAACTTTTGTAAAATCTCCATATTTACAAAGTGCTACAAGAGAACAAGATGGGTGGGATTTTAATTTATACAGGCTCCCAAATGCTACTAAACACTGATGTTCACAAAAAGAAACTGAATATTGAAACACAAGTAAATTGTATTTATATAACAGAATTCATAAAGGAAGCCATAAACAGGCCCCTATCTCTTGTTCTTCGCTTAAATGCGAAGTGTTGATACTTCATATGCCAAAACTGTTCAACAGTTGATGAAAGGTCGCAAAGTTCGATAACATTTCTAATATTTATGGGAGCCTGGGGTAAGATATTTCCTTTTGTTTAGTGTAGGTCAATCTTCGTGCATTCTTGTTGCATATAAGCAATTATCATCTCAGTTTAGCAAATATCTATATAAAATAAAACCCCTCCGTATCATAGATCGTCTAAGAAAATAACATGTCTGATCACAGCCGGTTTATAAAGCTGGGCAATAAATGTCCTGTTATTTCAGGAAGATTCGTAGACTCGTTGTCACGACACTCAGCCAACGACATATTTAGTTTCAAAGTTTGTTCAGAAGACTGCAAGGATTCCTTTACAACTGTATTCGATTATCATACTCCAAAGTCATGAACTACTTTGATAAAATTATATCAACTTTATATGCTAGCGCACGTGTTGAATTAAATCTAGTTTCTTAAAGTTGGATATTATGTTAAATATTGGCGCTTTTATCAAATTAATTTACATGATCGAAGACTTAATTGATTTAAATTCAAGTGTTGAAAATTAATTGATATCGAAGGGTGAAAAGACGAATACAATTTTAAAGATAAAAAAAAGACCATAATTTTTTTTTGTCTGCAGTGCAAGTAATTAACACAAACACAAACAAACCTTTTTTCAGAAATCAGCAATATTTCTCATACGTTATGATTTACATTTAAATTGGTAACTTGAATAATGTTTACCATGTACAGTGGGAAAATTTTATAAGATTTTGTCATAAGGTTAAAAATATGTGCAAAATTTTGTATGGAATTATATAGGAAGCAAGGCCAATCTCATATCTAAGCACCGAGGAAAACCTACGATTTCTTTATATTTCAGGGATCTATTATTTTTGTCATTTCAAATCAAAATTAGTCAAAAATATATATCAATCCATGCATCAATTTTTTGTTTGTGTTAATTTCCCTTAATGCAAACTTAATTGAATAGGTACATGTGTAGGCAAACAAATACAAGGGCACCAAAAAGGAGAACATTCCCTCGATAAGATCAAGAGCGCATGCAACATCGATCCCGATCCAAATCACCTGTCCAAATTACGTCATTTCCGTTTCGCGCAAGAACAAACTGACGCAGAAGCGTGTTACAATATCCGCTCCAATTCCATTGCGAGGGTATAACAACACTACTACCGGTATTTTAGCGAAATTCAACGCAGTGCAGAAAATGCGTTTTACATGTAAACAGTTTACTATAAAGAATGCATCTGTCCTGTTTTCTTTCGATATTTAACAACTTAATATCATTGGGGTTTTTTGTTGTGTTTTTTGTTTTTGTTTTGTTTTTTTTTTTTAAATAAACTTATGCTTGATAAAAACATCGGTGTTACCTATCAATTTATTTATTTTCTCAAATCTGTATTTAAGAAAACTCACATATTCAAAATTGAAAAAAAAAAAGAAATACATTTTTTGGTATGGCATCTAAATAGAAAGAATTTGAAGAAAGAAAAATTCAGTTTCATTATAAAGAATGGCAATAATAAGCAAGGTCTATGATCAAGTAGAAATTTTATTCATGGGAGAATTTTCTCCTGTTGAGATTCTGGTAAAATACGAGCGTGGGAGATAGTCATATGACACTGGCATGATATACTAGTAATGTTATAATTAAACCATATGAATATTACCCCATTACCTACCAGCAAATGTACTGCCGTTGTATAAAATATTTATCATGGGAACGGAAGATCAGAGTAATTAAAAAAAACCGAAGTCTATACGTTATTCAAAACAATAATTCTAGTTATTATTCGAGAAAAGTTAGTAGAATATATCTCTAAAGAAACCTCTTATTAATTAAACCACTGCTGAAAATTAGGCAAAACTAAATATATATCTAAGTTTATTAGAAGCATGTATTTATTAATTCAGCTTGTTAAATTTAATTCAAAAGGGATAAAATATGTTTGAGTATTAATAAAACTTTGGGAAATATGCCCCATTCGTCTCTTTTTTTTAATCATCAAAAGCTCTCAACGAATTTGAAAAGAATAAAAATTAATCATTGGTATGACGTGTTTGTATTTATAAACTAAGGACATCTGTTTACTTCATGATAGTGTATAGTTTTAAAATGATGGTTTTATTAAATCCTATAATCTCGGGTAAATTTTAATGTCTCCATAAATCTCTCAATTAACTATAACCAAGACCATTATACTTTGTAAACATCGCAATGCATCACTCGTAGTCAATGGCCGGAATAATACGGAGACTTTGATTCTAGTTCCAGAACGACTTGTGGCACGCGAACGTTCATTCATAAAACATGTACTCACTTCTCAAAACCCTACCGTGTTTACTGGAGCAGAACGATTCTGTTTTCCTTAAAGCTGACATGAACTCTTAAAAAGGCATCATTTTTCATCTTTGTACGACTTACTTCATTCCTGTACGCCTTTGTCCGCCATATTTCTTCGATTCCGCCATATTTAATCGAACATTTTTGGCCACTTGTACCTGCTATATATAGCCTTTTAGAACTGTTTCACTTGAGTGATTTTCTATCCCGGCTGTCGACATGTGCACATCTCCGATATCATAGTTTTAAGAGGAGTCCATAAACTGACCATGCAATACATGGTTGAAAAGTAAAAATTCAACAAAAACTAGAACTATACCGAGAATAAAATTATTTTTGAATGCATTTGCTGCAATATAGAAAATACACTTACATGGAAAACATTCAAGTAGAGCAAAAATTCCATGCAGGTCAGTCGAGAAAACGCGTCAAACGCAGTGATAGAAATATTTACCTGAATATATACTGCTATCGTTACAGGGATGTGCACATGTCGAAAGAATTATCCTATTTTACTTTTATTGAAAAATGCATCTCAGAAATCATGTTATCCATTGCTAACTCAACAGTAAAAAAAACTGCTTGGACACACGTGGTCCATGCCGATCATTTTATTTGTTCAGGGAAAATATCAAAGGTTGAAAGCGCCGTGGGGTTGACTGAAGAAAATGCAAATAATTTTTTTTTCAAGAATAAACATTACTCTTGTCTGTAAATGGTGTAAATAAAATTTTTAAAACATGGTTTAACTTCATCAAATTTATAATAAAGCATGCATCATTACGAATCATTCAACTTTTGAAGATATGAAGATATTTTCCTGTGAAGGGGGGGGGGGGGATAGAACATGCATATCCTCTCATAAAAACATTTTAAGAAAAACGTCTGAAACAGATGGGATTTCTTTATGATCAAATATAATCAAATAAATACTGTGTATTGGCTTTATTAGACAAAATATAATTTGATTTAAAGTTATTTATAATTTTATGCACAATGAAAGAAAAAGTGAGTAAAATCACATACCCCACGCTCCCACAAGAGTCGAAGTGCTGAAATTCACAGAAAAAATAAAGGAATCGTAATTTCCTTGTAATATGCACATCTATACACGTTGTGTCCTAATTATCTGCTAAGTTTGACGAAATTATATGCACCGGTTTATGAGGAATTGTGCTGACAAACTGCTCATCTTTATATTCAAGATATGGCCAAAATCTAAATGTAAAAGTGCGGAAATTCCCGAAAAAATAAAGATTTCGGAATTTCCTGGTGGTGTACAAATACAGACACATTGACTCCTATGAATATCAGCATAGTTCAACAAAACTCTGTGCATTAGTTTATAAGAAGTTGCGCTGCCCCCCCCCCCCCCAAAAAAAAAAGGGCTGACTGATGGGTCCAAAACATGTTACCTCACGCAACTTGTTGCGCGGAGTATAATAAACTAGTTTGATTCTGTGGTACAATAATAATGAAATGATAATTTAATGTGAATTAAATTTCTAGACATAAGTAATTAATGATTACTAGAAAAAACAGATAAAAAGAGAGAGGAAACTCCCCGTGAGAAATCCACATTCTACCTACAATTAGCTTTTTAAAAATTCTCTTGTTTCTTGTCCAGGTTCAGCATTGAAGTGTCGGAACCGGGGGGGGGGGGGGGGGGGGGGGTTACAAATATATACTTAGTATAGACATTGAATATTGCTGCGTATGTTTAGCCTCCCCATCCCCCCGCTTTTCACAGACAAGTCGCAGTATAAGTTAAAAAAGAGGAATGTGTTGGTGTTTGGAGAAAAAATTTGTTACTGAAGTTCGAACCCATCCCACCCCCACCCCCCTTTCCCCCACACGAAATAGGAGATTTGTGTTTAGGAAAAGGACATTCCCCCTTTTTTTAAGCTTGACAGATATTTTGAATGTATAAAAAAATTTCTTTGCACTTAGCCCCCCCCCCCAGTTTCAATTTGCTTCCGACGCCAATGCGTTTGAGAAGGTATTTGAGAAAGTTCCCGATGTACCCATTCCTGTGATGTATATTTCACGTTTATTTTATCTCCCGCTTGAAAAGTGGGAGGGTATATAGTAATAGTTATGTCCGTCCGTAGGTCTGCTACGCTTTAGGATACCCATCTCCTATCTGCAAATCCTCTTATAACCATATGGGCGGCGGGGGTATCATTTAGTGAGCTCATTGCTCACAATACCTCTAGTTTAAAAACCCTTGCTCTGTCCTAAGGATTAATAAATGGACGGCACAAAGTGCGTAGGATCTTATACCTATTATTGTCCTAAGAGATGGTTACAGATGGTTACAGAGAGAGGGAAAGAGAGAAAGAGAGAGAGAGAGAGAGAGAGAGTTAGTTCAATATACAATTAGTAAATAAAATTATCCGTATTCAACCAGTGTCAAGACTTCGTATCTTAGCTTTTAGAATTATCTCCCAAATACTCCTACAGAGATAATTTTTAAATATAAAAAAAAGTACCTACACTATCAGACAAGGATAGTGAAATCTCAAAAGCCTCTCTATAACACCATAATTATAAAACATTTATACATACCTCAAAATGCACATACATTGTGGTCGGAGTGACACATTTAAAAATAAAATTTTCAAAATTGAATTCGGCAGAGATGTCCGTCTTCCAAGAATATTTTGATAACGGTCATGTCAATTATTTTTGCACGCCCCCCCCCTAAAAAATCAAATGCCTAAATGTCAATCTGAACAGTGGATGGCATTTCTTCGTGTGTTTGTGTGTTAAAGAACGTATAGATCTATATACACATAAAAAAAAAATATTCTGGGTCATTTGAAGTAAATAATTGCCGTACATCAAATTACTTGGTTTAGATTTGAGATTAGTACTACAATTATCAGTTATAATCATGATAATTGACAAATGAATTTTGCGACGCAAACCAACTGCAGACTATATACATGACTTTGATTATAATGTATATTAGAACTACATGTAAGACAATTCACAATTATAGCTTCTGAACAGCAGTTATACCCCCCCCCCTTCAGCCGCGCAAAAACCAAATAACTTCTCTTTCCACTTGTGATATTTTCCCTGACCAAAATATGATTAGCACGGACTAGGTGTATCGACGTGCTTGTCTGTACGGAGTAATGACAGTGTGTTTACTATTGAGCTTTTACGGAGTTTATTTCTTTATTGTGATGCATATTTCAATAAATGGAATTCAGGGTGTATATCACTTGACTTGTGCACATCTTCGAACCGATGCAGTAACCTTTTTACCAGGTACATGGGTACGTTTACAGCGTTCGAGGCGTTTTCTCGATATGCACCAATTGCATAGGGGCTGCAAATCAAAGACGTTGGTTGTTTTACGCCATTCAAATAATAATAATTTCAAAATGTGTTGCAGATTTTACTGCTTTTTATTTCAAGTTTATTCTGCATAAATTGTCGCACTGTAAAAATACGTACTCGTGCATCTAAATTTCTCACCAAACTTGCATTTCTTTTCTTTTGATTCAAATCAATAATTATTCAGAAATATGATTATTATTTTGTTTATTGTGGTTTTGAAATGTCTTGATATCCTTATGTGATCTCATATATGCTTTACCATCGGAGATGTGCACAAGTCGATACCCAAACCAAAAAATCATTGAACTGTAACGAGCGCATTGGGGTATACATCGTTACAATGAGACAAGGTATCTGAAAGAAATATGGCGGAATACGGCTATCGTTGGTATGAAACAAGTCGTACATAGATGAAAATGTTGCGTTTTTAAGAATTCATGTCAGCTTTAATCCGTGACTAAAGTTTGAGAAACAAATATTAATTTGGTGTAAATAAAAATATATTTATTTATCACTTCTCTAATTGCATAGGGTAGTCTCTTCACTTACGAAATTACACGCAATACGGAAAACAAAATGTATTCGACACAAAAGCAAAATTCCCAGATACCGATATTAGATTTGCGACAAACTGAAAATATCTAAAGCTACATATGTAGATGCGTAAGTCTGGTCTATGTATCGTTGTGTTTAAACGTACAACTTTATTAATGAAATGGTTTCCATTAGCTTTGTAGTCTATGAGAGGCCTCCGTGGGATTAGGGCAGCTTTTGAGGTTTGAACTTGCTGAATTAGCAGTAAATTAACACTCAAGTCGTGGGAGGATTGAATGGTACTAACGACGATTTATTGTGTTGTATTGTTTTGCGTATGGCAGTCTTATCTATTTTTATTGGCTAATTAATACGTCTGAACACAAGCCTATCTCATAACAAACTATCAAAGCAAGTAAATTTGCTAAAATTTAGAATTTTAACATATCTCTTATAATGACAGACAATAACATGGTTTTAATTTTAATTTACCTTTGATGTTTTTTTATGGTACTGCCATGTCTGAAGCTTTACAGACTCTGTCAATGTTTTAGCCCTATTTTAGTTACTAAGTCTGCTTTGATACCAGAGAAAAGTGGATCTGTATGGAAAATATGGACTATTTTAGAAATATCTTATCAATTTTACTCAGTTTAATAAAGCTTTGTTTTCATTAAGCGCTCGTCAAGGCCGGGGTGACAGGAGTGACGTAAAAGATGACGAAACAATGCTCCATTCCAATCTTTAGGAAGTTCTCGGTTAATCAAAGGCTGGATTAGATATGCGAAATTAGTAGAGTTATCAGAATAGTCAACATTATGAGATTGAAAGTGCTTTTAATCTTGATAAAATAAATGATAGGAAAAAACAAATTTTGCACATTCGTCATTAAAGAGATTTTCTTTTATGAAAAAAGAAATGCAATTGTATTTTACATCTTAGATTCTAACCCAGATGGAGTACCTGTAGAGTTCCGTCGTAAAAATTAATTTGCAATTTAAAGGTCGAGGGTCCTGATGCATCTTTGTTTTTAAGAATGGTACTCATGTTTTCCTCAGACTTTTTCGCGAAATTAATTTAAAACAATTTTTAAAAAAAAAGCAACAAAAAATCGACCAGGTGCCAGAATTCTGATTTCATGGCATGTTATTCTCCTTTCCGTGCATCTATTGTTTTTCTGTAAGGATTTGGGGCAGCAATAAAAAAGCAAGTATTGAGTTCTCTTAGCAGGTTAGCCTACTTCATCTGATATAAAGAGCAGTAAATTATTGGAAATATAAGCTTTAAGTCTGAGAGTCGAAAGCTGTACTTTAACATTTCTTTGATCTGATCTATTCATTATTAATCTAAGGTTTCGTAACATTTTTTTTTCTTTAATCATATCACGTTTCAATAATCCAAAGACGAAATCAAAATCATTTGATTATATATAATAGAAGTTAATTTGACCCAAAATTTAGGTCCCGGAAGACGAGCGCAAATGGTTTCCTCTAGAGCTTTCAAACTTTAACCTGTCAGACAGGTGGATTTTTTTTCAATGGAAATACACTGGGAGTCTAAACTAAGCGTGATCCACGACCTTCAGCTTCTTCCATCTTTCATTCAGGATTACAGACATTAACCTCTGCGGACGCTAAGAACTGGGGATTATAGCACCATCCTCAGTGGCTATATCCCGCTTAAAACGTTAATCTATAGGATATATACCACAACAATCTCCGAATTTCCCACGTCTGATTGTTTCTGATGTATGATTCTCTCGTAGAATTAGATTGGATTGCGGTGTTCTCTTGTTTGAACATGGAATTTTGTTTAAATCTGTACGAACACATGAAGTGTCTGACGTAAGAATAATTTAAAAGATTTTAAAATAAATGACACCCCCTCCCAAATAAATCCAGAAGATTTACACGGTCCGTCAACCAATAAATGCTCTTATTAAAAAGGTTTTTTTTTACCGTGGTATGTTTTGTATATAAATGATTCATTTATAGAATTTTATGATACCCTTTTCCCACCCTTTTACAGTCAGGAATTGCAAAAGCAAAAAATCTGTTATATTTAACGTAAGAAATGAAAACATTTAAAACAGATCGAAACAGCCTGTCTGCGGTGATTTTTTTTTTAATCTCTAGTCCCATCCGATTGTTGATTTTTATTTAACTGTAACAATTGATAGTTAAAAGAAAGTAAATGTCAGTTAAATGAATAAAAAGTAGCGCTAAAAAATACCCTGGAGATGGACAAAAAAACATATATTTTAAGTTTTCAGAGGTGGGATCGCTTGTGATCTCTAAGTACAAAATTAATCTCATTTGTAGATCGAATAATTACGTGTCAGATATATAAGACAAACAGTGTAGACGGTGTCAGAACTTCTCTGGCACGTGCTTGTTTCATTCGATCATTTTTATCAACAAATTGTCGTATAATGTTCCTTCATTGTTAGATCCAAACTCGTTAAAGAACACCCTGAATTGTTGAAGGTAACGCCCTACTGAGAGTGCAGGAAATCGATAGGAAACAAAGAAGGGTTACCGTCCACACCCTGCTTCTAGTGTTCCCGTGATGAGCATTTATTTAAACTTTAATTTATTATTGCACTTAATATACGATTTCGTGCCTGCCGGGGAATGGAAAACCCGTGTTTTAATTTAATAAAACATATACCGTATTCCATTGATATAATGTGTATACTCACGACTTCCGTACTGATAGGGCGAGTTGAATTACACCCTTTGTTCAGTTCTTTCTTCGTTTCCAGGTACGTGTAAATATATAGAAACTAAATCGCTAATGATTACAATCAATTATATTGAGAAGAACAAGCAGTAATGATTGTATTTAGTATACCAGACCTAAAACATGTACTATAAAACACATTTCTGACTGAAGGGTTATGAGGCTGCCTGAAGGATATGGAGATAACGAACAGTATTCAATATAAAAGTCAATCCCCACCCACCTACCCCACTCCCAAGGTAAGCCCCAGAAATCCCGGAAATTTGCAATATTTAGGAGCATTAGATTGATACTCCTAATGTGGAGTGTGAAGAAAATGCAAAACAGATTATCTTTAAATATTGAATAAAATTAGTATAGAAATACTTTCTTATTTCAAATGACTGATCGCGGTGACATATGTAGGGTGTCTCAGGTTCGATTTTGTTCCCGACGTTTGCGACAAATTAACTTACACAGGCAGTGAGATCCTTCACGAAACGTCAAAAACAAAATATGCATAGTGTTACACCCTTTTTACATCTTACATGTAATGATGGCAAATGTGTCCTCCCTATATGTGTTAAGTTAGATTTTCAAAATCAATTATGTTTGATAAGGAGTTGATCTTTACGTTGTGAGTGCGAATCCCACTGTCGGACGTGGAGACAGGTCCTTCGGATGAGACTGTATAAACCGAGGCCCTGTGTCGCAGTAGGTGCTGGCATGAAAAAGACCCCTCACTGCTCAATAGTGTAAGTTCCGAGAATAGCTCAAAATTTGCAGCTTTCCACCGGCAAGTGGTGGCGTCTTCATATGAGTAAAGAATTCTCCCGAGGCGCAGCCGAGGTTGTCAATGGTTTTCGAGGGGTGAAAATTTTCAATGTTGCACTCAACTACATTCAATCTTTATTATATTATACTGAATGTTTTATACAAATACATATAACAGTGAACCATGTGCGCTTAAATTCTGCGCAGTCGCTATTTTTTGGAATATCACCCGTCGTCAAGTACTGTTGACTGTTGCTACGCTGGAGGACGTGGCTTCATTATACAGCGGGTAATAGTGTTTTTTAACAAATGTTTCTCGACCAATCAGATTCAACTAATTTACATGAAAGTATAATATTATTAAATATCAAAGTCCATAAAACAATACAAAATAGGAGCAAAGCAAACACGGACCTCCAAAACATCAGAGATGGGATCAGGTGCCATGGAGGAGTGAGCATCCCCTGCTGACCGGTCACACCTTCCTGTGCTCCATGTCATGATCGGGAAATAACGGGAAAATCCGTCAATTCAGTGTATAAATAATGGACTAACAATTAGTATGAAAAACGTCAGTCAGTATTTGACGCAATGATAAATTGTATTTGCTGACAAGGTCATTGTATCGACCATAGAACTTACAAAATGATGACTTTCAACGAGACTTCTGATAGTCTTGTTTCATCAACTTGTTTGTCAATAATTTACCTCGTTTTAGAAATTGTTCATACGTAGAGCATGCTCTTGCGTATCGAATCAACTGAGATATATAAACTCCGTATGCAGGTGATGAAGGATTAATTGCTGCATTCATGTAAGTAAGGGAAGTTGACGTTAGAAAAGTTAAAGTCATGACGTTTATCATAGAGCTTGGTTGTTATATTACCATTAACGTCTTTTTCAAGTAAAATATCCACGGATGAAACAGATGTATCAGACTCTGTGGTATCTTTTATCTCAAGCTCACCAGGATATATCGTATCGACATAGGAATGGAAATGACCATTGTTAAAGGACAATATGTCGTCGATATATCTAAATGTTGAGCTGAAGGCCACAGCAAGTGTTTTCTTCTTTTCACGCGTAAGATTTTGCATAAATTCTGCTTCATAAGAATACAAAAATAACTCTTCTAATTACGGAGCGCAATTGGTACCCATGGGAATTCCAATAGATTATTGGAAGACCTGGTCTCCAAAAACCATATATATATATTGTCAATCAGAAACTCAAGCATCTTTTTGATGTCAACTTCAGAGTACTTGTGGACTTTAATTTATCTAATTTAATTACAACAATATTTGAATTAACTTTAAACAGTCTTCATGATTTTTGAAACAATCAAATTAACAATTTTCTAATCTAACTGCAAGACCGACTCCAAAAACTTTTTCGATCAGTTTGTATTATTTGGCTTTTGAAAAATCCATGCATTTATTTACTGTATATTGTAAGCTCTCCCGAGCTGAAAGCATATGGTTAAGGGCGTTCAATTTATAGATCTGTACTTGGCACTCAAAGCCACAAAACAGTGAAGGTTCTTCATGATGCCAACGCCTACTGTGACACGGAACCTCGATTTTAAAGGCCTCATCAGACAGTTTGGTGACTCTTACTTCAAATGCCTGGCGTTTGGAGAAGAATTATCAATAAAATATATGGAGATAACGAAGAGTATTTGAGATCGAAAATCTATTAAACATTACAAATTAGGATAGTAGAAAACACAGACCTCCACAACATCAGAAATTGGATCAGGTGCCACGGAGGAGTGAACATCTCCTGCAAAAGGCCACATCCGCCGTTTGCTCATTGTCATGATCAGGAAATCACGGAAAAACCCGTAGACAACATATTGTGTAAATAATGGCCTTACAATCAGTAACTAAGGAAAAAGTCAGTCAGCGTTTGACTTAATATATAATGATAAATAAGGTCATTGTATATAACAAAGAAACGAAATTGCTGATATTCTTGCTTCCTCAACTTGTTTGTCAATAACTTACCTTGTTTTAGAAATTCTTCTTACGTAGAACATGCTCTTGCGTATCGAGTCAACTGAGAGATGTAAACTTCGTATGCAAGTGACAAAGGTATTTTGCTGCATACCGGTAATTAAGGGAAGCTGACGATTGAAAAGTTCAATTCATCACGTTTATCATAAAGTTTTGTTGTTAGATAACCATTAAGGTTTCACCAAAGGTCAACATGCGTAAAAATTATCTTTACAATAGCCAAAAAACTATGTGGTTTATAAAGTTAAAACTTTTACATTTTATAAATATATCAATCATATAGAGATAGAAAGTATCACTTACAAATAACAAAGACTTAAAAAGAATATTTATCGAGAAAAAATCTTTTTACAAATGCATATACTTTTATAAAAGGCATCTAAGTACATCCTAACTTTTAGTGAAATTCATCACTGCAGAAACAAATTATGTTTATCAATGAAGGGCAAGTAGCACTTTGATAGCCTCTGGAAAGTTGTTTTCCCTGTTTGTTTTGTCCAAATGTTAAGACTTGAAACCGAAATTACAATGCAAATGATGGATTTTATAGGGGTCTTGTCTTTATACATAATCATGCTTTCAATAACAGCCTTTCAGGGACCATTCACATCCAACTTGCTCTTCATTGATAAAAGTATATTATTATGCGCCCGGATCGATAGATCCGAGGCGTATATTGTTTTTGTCCTGTCTGTCTGTCTGTCCGTCTGTTTGTTTGTTATCCCCTCGCGCAACTAGTTGCGGAGGGAATATAGCATCGCGAATGTGCGTATTTATGTGTGTGTGTTAGTGTGTTCGTTACACCTTGTGGGCAAGATTGACAGAAAGCCTTTGCATTAACCATTCTCAGCGTTTACATACTTGTGTGGCAGAACAAAAGGACGAAGCCTATTTATTTTCAAGTTCATTGGTGAAATATTTCTTTAGATATCGCGTTTTTACTGCCTCGAAACCCTGACATTTTATGTACGAGTTGACAATAATCATTTGTGGGCAAGATTGACTGAGAACCTTTGCATTAAACACTCTCAGCGTTTACATACTTGTGTTGCAGTATAAAAAGATAAAGCCTATTCATTTTCAAGTTCATTGTTGAAATATTTCTTCGGATACCGAGTTTTCACTGTCTCGAAACCCTGACATTTTATGTACGAGTTGACAATAATCATTTCCGCTAGGGAATGCAGAAGGATAAAACGTACGCTGAACTAGGACCTTAGGTCCTCTGCTCAGTTCACGTCTATCGGGCCTGTTTACTCCGCTACAAAATGTAGTGCGTTGCATACGTAAAGTGAAAATAAAATAAATCGTAATACTGTGAAGCCTCTTCAGTGTAAAAAAAACAACAGAAAATTTATTTTTGTCAAGGGAATAACCATCTGATGGGTATTAGAAAACAAAAAGGGGGAGGGGGTTGCTGAGCAACATTAACTGCAATATTATAAGATATATGATATATAAGAGTAAAACATTTATGGATTACGTTGGGTGACCTGTGGTCTCCCCTATGATTTTATTATTCCATGTAAGGTTATAGTATCTGTATAACACAGTGCCTAACCTCTGATCTCCTTACTAATAGTAAGCAACTCAGAGTAAACGACGTCCAGTCTCTGCATTCGCAGATCTCTAAGAAGCAGGGGGGATGAAGATTTTGCCCCCTACCACCCCCTACCTTTTCATTTCGCTCGGACTTTTCACCAATCCTTTAACATAATGGAATAATTATTTGTTAATAAATTATTCAATGTCTCCTTTGTCTTCCTTATGAGGTCATGCTTCAATAGGCTACCTCATCACTTAACACTTTTTGCCGGAAATCACTGATTTTATTTATCTTACAAAGAAGATGTACACCTTGTATTGCAAAGTGGAGTTCTCCACCCCTTTCCCTGGATTTAACACATCAAATTCATAAACCCATCAAAACTACATTAAACCAGAAGTCTCTGTCGAGACTGAAGCTCTACTGGTTTGTACTTATTATATAGCAAAAGAAGAGACTTAAGCAGTTGGGAATTGAAACTTTACAACAGCAATAAATAGGATAATGATCCTTGATTAAGTCTCGTTATGTTCTTAGTGTAGTCTACTTGCATGCCACATTATATTATAATCAGACTAAAACTGTATTTGGAGTAGCATTTTGAGAGTATATAACAGAAATTTCTATTTTTAGCAACTGTGGCAACACCGTTCATTGAAGTAAAAAACCAATATACAGAATTATGTACCTTATTGTAGTCTACTTGTGTGCCAAGTTATATTGAAATCACACCAAAACTGTAGGAGGTGTAGCATTTTAAAAGAATTTCACAGAAATTTCTATTTTTAGTAATCACAGCAACACCATTCATCGAAATCAAAAACTGATATACAGAATTATGTACTTTAGTGTCACTAGTCTACTCGTGTGCCAAGTTATATTGAAATCAGACCAAAACTGTAGGAGGAGTAGCATTTTGAAAGAATTTCACAGAAATTTCTTTTTTTAGAACCACGTAAACATCGTTCATTGAAGTCAAAAACCGATATACAGATTTATGAAGCTTAGTGTAGTCTACTTGTGTGCCAAGTAATATCGAAATTACACCAAAACTGTAGGAGGAGTAGCATTTTGAAAGAATTTCACAGAAATTTCTATTTTTAGTAACCACGTCAACACCTTTCATCGAAATCAAAAACCGATATATAGAATTATGTATCTTAGTGTAGTCTACTTTTGTGCCAAGTTATATTGAAATCAGACCAACACTTTAGGAGAAGTAGCATTTTGAAAAATTTCACAAAAAATTCTATTTTTAGTAACCACGTCAACACCGTTCATCGAAATCAAAAACCGATATACAGAATTATGTATCTTAGTGTAGTCTACTTGTGTGCCAAGTTATATTGAAATCAGACCAAAACTGTAGGAGGAGTAGCATTTTGAAAGAATTTTACAGAAATTTCTATTTTTAGTAACCACGGCAACACCGATCATCGAAATCAAAAACCGATAAACAGAATTATGTATCTTAGTGTAGTCTACTTTTGTGCCAAGTTATATTGAAATCGGACCAAAACTGTAGGAGGAGTAGCATTTTGAAAAATTGTTTACAGACGGACAGACAGACAGACGGACGGACGACGGACGCATTACTATCGCATAAGCTCTTCTGGTCTCTGACCAGTAGAGCTAAAAAGGAAATAAAATTTTAAAAATGCACCAATTGTTATTTACTTTTGGGATACATATACTGTATTTGAAGACAAGCAAGTTGACTAATCCTCCAAATTCCAAATACATACATTTAGAGAGTTCGGAGAAATTATGCACTTTTTTCCCTGTCAAAAAATTAGGGTTGCAATTTTTTTTTTGGAGAGGATTTGAAAAATAATTCTACACATTCCATGATTATAAATTATTGCCTACTTACAACTTTCAGTAACATCGTAATAATGTACAACATAAGATTACCTTTGTCTCATTCATATATACTCTTCAAAAAAAGAAACGCATACTAGGAACAATGCCCTGAAAAATGTATGATAGTTTTGTCATACCTTTTATTTTCGTATGGATACTATGTATTCAAGTGAAATGCATGATTTTTTAATGCAATTGTTAACTTTACAGCTATTTTTCAAGTCTCACAGACAAAAAGACCGAATTTTGCAAAATTTCCCAGAAAATTTTGATCTCAATTTTCATTTGTTGAATTCCGATGCAATTCCTTCAGGTACAAAGGGGCTTTCAAAAGCGGGGGTTCTCGATATTTTGAATCTGGTTTTATCTGAAAAATGACGCTTCCTAAAATTGCTGCATCTGAATGTTGCGTAGCACAAAAAGGAAAATGGGGACTGGAAGCAGGGGTACCACAATCTACGATTGCAAGAGGTTTTAATGTTACACACAGACCATATCTAACCTATAAAACATAAACCATTAACATCGAACACCCAATACTCGCAAAAAATATGGTAGACTACGTGTGACATCAGCAGCACAGCATCACTTCCGAGCATTACGTAAATTGCATGAATGTAATGCAAGGAGGTCAGCTAAAGCATTAGCTATCAATGAACTGCACAGATCATCTAACAAGACCGTTTTCAGTTGACTGCGAATTATTGCAAGAGGATTATTCATGCCGTTGTTCCCACCCCACAACACCCCAAGCATCGACTTCAAAGATCTCAGATCAATAGAGTGTGACCACAGCATCACTTCTGAACATTTTGGTTAACCTACTAGTCAAGAATCTTTATCTGAAAGCCTCTAATAAGTTAAAGAGTGCTAATGCTTTGTAATGAATGTTAGACAGATAACTGCCTCCAGGACGTTAAAAAAATTGGTGGTGGTAGTGTAATAATATGGAAAACGGTATTATAAGAACATAGGATTTATTTGGTTCGAGTTCCATTTACTTTGATGGAAAAAGGCACTCTAACCATGTTCTACCTACACATACCCATTCAATTTTGCAGCATCCTAGAGCCTTATTGTAATCTCACAATACAAAGCCACATATGGCGCGTTTGACACACTTATTCTTGCAAAGAAACAACAATCTGTTTCAGTCACAGTCATCTCAATCGCTAGATTTAATCCAAATTATGCAACATTGGACAAAATGGCTTGACATGATTTGCCAAAGACAATCGCATCCCCAGACTCTGCAACAGCTGACCAAAGTTCTACATTTGGAGTGGGAGAGTATTCCTATACAGTTTTTATTACACACATTTGCTTCCATTAGATGCCGTTTGTGGCTATCATTTGTGTCTGCGGGGGGCATACCAGATATTGATCTTTAATTGTCTTAAACTGACTATAATTTTAAACTTGTTTAGTAATTATGACATTTAGATAGTATTCCTGTTGCTTACCACATTTCTGTTTTATCAATGCATCATTTTACTAAGTAATCTTTATATTCAATGTGTCACTAAAATTCTACTATGCGTTTCTTTTTTTGAAGAGTATACTACAATTTGTGAAGTATAAAATCCTTATTGATGTGCAATATAAGACTTCCGCTTGTTCCCATCATCTTTATGCAGATACCAGAGGTAACAAAAAGTTAATAAGACCAGAGGTAACTTTATATCGTACATCTTTAGGGCGACCATAGGTCATCTTATATTGTACATCAAAAGGGAGACCAGATGTCATCTTCTGTTCTACATCATGTGGGGGACAAGAGGCCACCTTATTTTGAACATCAGTAGGGGGACCATAGGTAACTTTTTATTGTATATCAGTAGGGGGACCATAGGACACCTTATATTGTACATTAGTAGGGGGACCAGGGATCACCTTATATTGTACATCAGCAGGGGGACCAGAGGTCACCTTATAGTATACATCAGTAGGGGGACCAGCGGTCACCTTATATTGTACATAAGTAGGGGGACCAGAGGTCACCTTAAATTGAATATCAGTAGGGGGACCAGAGGACACCTTATATTGCACTTTACATTAGAAGGGGAAACAAAAGTTATCTTATATTCTAAATCAATAGGGGGACCAGTGGTCATCTTATTTGTATATTAGTAGGGGGACCAGAGGTCATCTTATATTGTACATCAGTAGGAGGACCAGAGGACACTTTATATTGTACATCAGTAGGGGACATCAGAAGGGGGACCTGAGGTCATCTTAAATTGAACATCAGTAGGGGGAAAGAGGACACCAAATATTACACTTTACATCAACAGGGGAAGAAGAGGTTACATTATATTGTACATCAGTAGGGGGACCAGAAGTCAACTTATCTTGTACATAAGTAGGGGGGCCAGAGGACACCTTATATTGTACTTAAGTAGGGGGACCAGAGGACACCATATATTGCACTTTACGTTGGAAGGGGAACAAAAGTTATCTTATACTCTAAATCAGTAGGGGGACCTGTGATCATCTTATTTGTACATCAGTAGGGGGGCCAGAGATCATCTTATATTGTACATCAGTAGGGGGACCAGAGGACACCTTATATTGTACATCAGTAGGGGGATCAGAGGTGACCTTATATTGTACTTCAGTAGGGGGACCAGAGGTAACCTTACCTTGTACATCAGTAGGGGGACCAAAGGACACCTTATATCGTACATCGGTAGGGGGACCAGGGGTCACCTTATATTGTACATCAGTAGGGGGACCAGAGGACACCATATGATGTACATCATTAGGGGGACCAGAGGACACCTTATATCGTACATCAGTAGGGGGACCAGAGGTCACCTTATATTGTACATCAGCAGGGGGACCAGATGTTACCTTAATCTTGTATTGTACATCAGTAAGGGGACTAGAGGACACCTTATATTTTATATCAGTAAGGGGACCAGGGGTAACGTTATTTTGTACATCAGTAGGGGGACCAGAGGTAACCCTTATATTGTATATCAGTAGGGGGGCATCATTAGGGGGACCAGGGGATACCTTATATTGTACATCAGTAGGTGGACCAGAGGACACCTTATATCGTACATCAGTAGGGGGACCAGGGGTAACCTTATATTGTACATCAGCAGGGGGACCAGATGTTACCTTATATTGTACATCAGTAGGGGGACTAGAGGACACCTTATATTTTATAATAGTAAGAGGACCAGGGGTAACGTTATTTTGTACATCAATTGAGGGACCAGAGGTCACCTTATATTGTACATCAGTTGGGGGACCAGAGAACACCTTATATTGTACATCAGTAGGGGGACCAGAGAACACCTTATATTGTACATTAGTAGGGGACCAGAGGTCACCTTATATTGTAGATCAGTAGGGGACCAGAGGACACCATATATTGTACATCAGTAGGGACATCAGTAGGGGGACCAGAGGACACCTTATATTGTACATCAGTGGGGAGACCAGAGGTAATCTTATATTGTACATCAGTAGGGGGACCAGATGTAACCTTAAATTGTACATCAGTATGGGGAGCAGATGTAACTTTATATTGTACATCAGTAGGGGGACCAGAGGACACCTTATATCGTACATTGGTAGGGGGCCAGGGGTCAACTTATATTGTACATCAGCAGGGGGACTAGAGGTCACTTTATATTGTACCTCAGTAGGGGGACCAGAGGACACCTTATTTTGTACATCAGTAGGGTGACCTGATATTGTATATAAGTAGGGGGACAGAGCCTTCAGGTTAGTTTTAACGTTCGTCACTAGGTGGACCAGAGGTTAACTAATATTTTACATCAATAGGTTGATCAAAGGTCACCTTGTATTTTATTTTGTTATGGAGACTAAAAGTTACAACAGAAAGGTTACCAGAGGTCACCTGTTACTGTACAAGACCAGACGTCAGATTATATTGTTCATCAAAAATGGGAACAGAGGTTACCTTAAACATCAATGGGGGTCAGATGTCACCTATGTTGTAGATCATTATGGGGACCTAAAGTCACTTTATATTTTACAAAACAAGGGGGACCAGAGGTCACCTTGTATTGTAGATAAATAGGGAGATCAATGGTCTCCTTTGTTGTGCATTTTTAAGGAAACCAGACATAAATAAAATTTATATGAATGCAGAAATAAGCCATCAACGATTCTAGACCCGTGTTAACCAAGAGACATATAAAAAGAAAATAAGGGCGGACCAGAGGTTACAGATATAATGCATATTATTGGGATACTCGAGAATCTCTTATAAGAACACGACAAGAGGCCTATGGGTCTTACAGGTCGTCTGAACATCATAAAAAACTTTAAAACAATTGAATTAGGTTCGCTCTTTGAACCAGAGGCCAAGACACTCGCAATTTTGAAAAAAAAAGCACCATTGGTCATGGAACATCCTTATACTTAGCATGCTTAGTTTGTCTACTTAATGCCTATACGTATAGAGCGAAGGGGAACAAAAAGTGCATTTCAAATAATCAGTGATAATTAGCAATAAATAGTAGTGCCCATTGACCACAAAAACCCTCATCCTGTGGTCATACATTTCACAATGTTGGAGAAGGCACCCTTGTTCATAAAAAAAAATTTGGTTCATACCAAAGAAAAAAATTCAAACCATTTATTCAATTATAGTATTTAATTAGAGCCCCCACCCCTCAATGATACCCATGAGCAAGGGACTTTGAAATTTATAATTTTGGAAGGAGGCTCCCTTGCTTATCATAACTATATGTAGTTAGTTTAATTGTTATCCAGGAGCAGAGAGGAAGATTTTATAAAGAATTAATGAATTTTAACTTTACAATTTATATAGCCCCACCGTAATACCAGAACCCCTGACCTTTGGGTCACAAATTTCAAAACTTTGGAGAGAATATCCATTCCTCATCATATCTATGCATGTAGTTAGGTTGTTTAATATCTAGGGACAGAGGGGGAGATTTTCAAAGAATAAATGCATTTCACGATATAAATTTTTATAGCCCTGTCCAAACCCCAGGGCCCCTGACTCTGGGACAATAAACTTCACAATTTTGGTAGAGGAGTCAATGCTTATAATACTTATGTCAACAGTTAGACGGCTTGATGTCCATCAGTAAAGAAGATTTTTAAAGATTTCATCAATTGTAGTAGTTTCGCCACAACTTTTTTGCCTTAGGAGGTGGAGGGCAGGGACCATGATTTAAAAAATA
The DNA here is from genome assembly GCF_032062105.1 of Saccostrea cuccullata. Taxonomy (NCBI): domain Eukaryota; kingdom Metazoa; phylum Mollusca; class Bivalvia; order Ostreida; family Ostreidae; genus Saccostrea; species Saccostrea cuccullata. Next base: position 54,702 of record NW_026937953.1, on the reverse strand, counting down.
TCTTCACCCATAGATGCTTTATACCAAAATTGGTTGTAAATGGTTGAGGGATTGCAAAGAAAAGCTTAAAATGTTCGAATGTAAACGCACAAGAAGCCAAAAAAACCCCAGATAGCAATAAGTCACATGAGTTGATTCAGGTGACCAAATAAGGAGTTCTTTGGTCTCAATATTTATGTAAAATATTAGATGTCTTCTGGTCTCCCTGTTGACTTACAATATAAGATGACCTCTGGTCTTCTTATTGATGTAAAATATAAAGTCTTCCGGTTTCTTCATTGTCGTTCAAAATAGTGTGATCATTATTTTTAATGATGTACAATATAAGGTGACCTCTTGTCCCCCTACTGATGTACAAATTACGAGGGCTGTTCAATAAATAATGTCCTGGAACTCTATGACATACAATACAGAAAAATGGCATTAAGCTTGACTTTTTCTCATTATTGAATCTTTAATGAATTTATAGCAGTTTATGTGACCACTTTTCATCAAATAAATTGTGAGAAGCTGGAAAACAAGGGTATTCAAGACACTGCATTAAAAATGAATGGTGCAGAATCAGTAAAGTAGAGTGAAATTAAACCGTTCATTAAAGTTGCTGTAAAACTTGTTAAGAATCCCAAAGAAATCCTCACTGAAATACTAGTATGTTAAATTTACAGCAATCAATGTCTGTTTTATAGACAATTGAGCAGGTGGATTTCAATGATAAAAAATCGTATAGTGGGCATCAAAAAAGGATACCGTCCTTGAAAACAAAAATATTAAACGACGAATGTACTGTTTGTCAAATTTCAACAAATAATCACTAAAATGGTGTATGATTGACTATACGACATATAGCAAATTTGATAGCATCATTTCGGGAGTAGTTCACACTGCTTTCAAAAACGTATGACAGTAAAAAAAAAAGCTTAGTACTCAAAAGTCACCCTATGTTTTAAAAAATGATTGAAAACGACTGCGTGTAAGAATTTCAAACAATTATTAAAAATATCAGAAATGTACGAGGGGCTATCAAAAAGTTCGTGGACTAGCGCCATAAAATTAAAACCGCTTTAGGTACATGAATGAATTTTAAAATATCTAGTTATCATCATCTTTTCTATCTATAGAATAAATCACAAATCATAAATTTTATTTTTGAATAAAATAGTAATGTTTTTGTAAGCAATGGTATGTCCATGACCTCGAAAATGACGTTTTTTTCTACCTATGTATAACTAAGAAAAACTATTGTGATATGAACATTTGACATCCAAAAATCCCCTTAATTCAGGTATGTCTTGGGACACTCTTGTTCCATAAAATGTGGAATTTTTACCTCATTCTGGAAATTCTATGAAATTTTATCGTAAATTTTACATGGAGTGTCCACACAAATGTTGCTTTGAAAATGACGTCAAACGGGGGGAGGGGTTTCCTTTTCCAACACTCTATAAAGTTTTGCCCCTGGAAAAACTAGTATACACCTAGGAAATGTTTAAATTGGCTAAGGAGAAATAATATGCATCTAGATTACTTGTTTTTTAATGCCAAAATAGATTCAGAGAGAAAAGGAATGCACGTTTTATATCGATTTGTAGTCAAGGTGTGAAAAATCAACCACGTCAAAAAATGACGTTGCTCGTGTGTTGTAGATATTGAACTTCAAAAAGCAAAATATGCTGGCACAATCAAGCGAGGATCTCTGCCATGTTATAAACCCATTTGCAATAGTATATGCATTAAAAGCCGTTGTTCATAGCATTGTAAAGTCATATAAAAAAAGACGGATTAAAGTCCTTACTCAGCTCCAGGGAAGCTCATAAAAATAAGTATGAGGTAGAAGAAGCAGACATTGAAAAACAATGACGTTGTCGGACGTCATAAATTTAAACGGAGACGGCGCCGTTGATGATATAATGTCGTTTTCATTTTATAATAATTTGGGAAATAATGAACGTATCAAGCTAAAATTTTCAACATTTCTTTATTTTTTGTTGTTTTATGCTCCATACAAATTTTGTAAGCTTAGACTACATAGTACTAATTTTATAGCCACAGTCCACGAACGTTTTGATAACCCCTCGTAGTTATCCACTTTTGTTTGAATTTCAAACAGAAAATTAAACTTGAATCTTTTGCTTAAAACCCTCAAAACAAAATTTACAATAAGATGTACTTGACAAAAAAGCAAAGGTCTTAGAAGAGCAAAGAATTGCAAGAGCACAAAGACAGTTTTATATGCAATTTTCTTAAATATTACTAGTCTTGTTGCTCAAATTCTTATTCTGGGAGGCAGTTTAATTTCTGGAGCAATCTAGAAAGGATTTTTTTTTTTTGCGAAAAAAATCAAAAGGTTAATGAGAATCAAGATTCCACTACATTAGATTTTTTCATGGCAGCGTCCTAACCCGCACGCCCTTAAGAGTAAATGAGTCTTGGGGATGAACAGAAAATTAATGTTCTTTCGCATTAACAATATTCGCCAGATCTTTCGCCTTTTGACTTGTTTCATTTTCCAAAATTGAAAAAAAAGCCTTTCAAAAGGAAGAAACAAGTCCAGAAAAACATAGGATTTGGCATAATCCAGTATTCAAAGAGTCATACCCAAAAATTAGTTTTAAAAACAATCAGACATTAGATGAAAAATGTTTACGGACATGCGTTTTAATTAAAAGATAATATTGGGTTAAATCATTATGAATAAATTATTGAAAAGCGTCTTTTGTTTCTTTCCGAGCACGAGGACATTATTTATTGAACAGCCCTAATATAAGGCGACCTCTAGTCTCCCTAATGATGTACAATATAAGGTGACCTCTAGTCCCCCTACTGATGTACAATATAAAGTCACCTATGGTCCCCCTACTGATGTACAATATAAAGTGACCTCTAGTCCCCCTACTAATGTACAATATAAGGTGACCTCTAGTCCCCCTACTGATGTACACTATAAGGTGACCTCTAGTCCCCCAACTGATGAACAATATAAGGTAACCTCAGGTCCACTTACTGATGTACAATATAAAGTGACCTCTGGTCCCCCTACTTATGTACAATATAAGGTGACCTCTGGTCTCCTTATTGATGTTCAATACAAGGTGACCTCTGGTCTCCCTACTGATGAACAATATAAGATAACCTGTGGTCCCCCAACTGATTTACAATATAAGGTAACCTCTGGTCAACTTACTGATGTACAGTATAATGTGACTTCTGGTCACCCTACTTATGTACAATACAACGTGACCTCTGGTCCCCCTATTGATGTACAATATAAGGTGACCTCTAGTCCCCTTTATTGATGTTCAATATATGGTGACCTCTGGTCCCCCTACTTAAGTATAATATAAGGTGACCTCAGGTCTCCTTATTGATGTTCAATATAAGGTGACCTCTAGTTCCCCTTATTGATGTACAATATAAGGTGACCTCTAGTTCCCCTTATTGATGTACAATATAAGGTGACCTCTAGTCCCCCCACTGATGAACATTATAAGGTTACCTTTGGCCCACTTACTGATGTAAAATATAAAGTGACCTCTGGTCACCCTACTTATGTACAATATAAGGTGACCTCAGGTCTCCTTATTGATGTTCAATATAAGGTGACCTTTGGCTTTGGGGCCATAAAACATAGACGAGCTCATTTTTGATCCCAGTCTCACTTTTCTACTATTAAATCCTTTGGGAAAAGTGAGACCGAGATCAAATGTGAGCTTGTCCAAGTTCTATGGCCTCCAGACCTGGTTCCCCTACTTACGTACAATATAAGATAAGATAACCTCTCGCCCCTACTGATTTACAATATAAGGTGACCTTAATCCCCCTAATGATGTACAATATCAGGTGACCTCTGGTCTCCTTATTGATGTACAATATAAGGTTTCCTCTAGTCCCCCTACTGATGTTCAATATAAGTTGACCTCTAGTCCCTCTAATGATGTACAATATAAGGTTACCTCTTGTCCCCCTACTGATGTACAATATAAAGTGACCTCTAGTCACCCTAATGATGTACAATATAAGATGACCTCTGGTCTTCTTATTGATGTAAAATATTAGGTGACCACTGGTCCCTGTGCTGATGTACAATACTGAGTATTAGGTGACCTCTGGTCCCTCTTATGATGTGCAATAAAAGGTTAGTTTTTGCCCCTATTAATTTAAAATGTAAGGTGACCTATGATCCCTCTAATGATGTACAATATAACAATAGGGTAATTTGACCACTGGTCTCCTTACTGATGTATAATATAAGGTTACCTTTGGCCCCCCTAATTACTTTTTGCTTCTGCTAATATATATATTAATATATATATTAGAAAGAAGATCTTTATAAAGTTATTAATATGATTATTTTGGAGTAAGACAAAGAAAACTGTCCCCAATCGTATAAAATTCAATTAACAGATAAGGTGACCTGAGGTCTCCGTATTGATATCGATGAATTTACTTTTGTGCTTTTAATGCCTGAAGAGTTCCTAAAATGTTTCATTACTACGCAAAATGACGAACTATTTGCGGGGGACCCGAGGTCCTAGTTGAGCGTACGTTTTATCCTTCTGCTTAGGGAATCAGTTTAAAAGGCATGTCGAGTCTGCAGGAACCAGATTAAAAGAATTTGATGAACGTCGCGGTTTCATTTCCAAATTCCAGTAGGTGTCTGGGAATTTCGGATGCACGTTATTCCTGAAAGCTGTAAATACAATCCACAAGTTCAATTAACCTCTCGATGTACATACATGTACGTACATTGTTATTTTTCATTATGAAAAAAAAATGCATATTGCCTGGAACTGTGAGATATACTTAGGTAGGTAAATAATTGATTGATTGATTGTATACTGTTTAACGTCCCTCTCCAGAATATTTCACTGATAAGGAGACGTCACCATTGCCGGTGAAGGGCTGCAAATTTAGCCCTATGCTCGGCACTCACGACCTTTGAGCAGGGAGGAATCTTTATCGTGCGACACCTGCTGTGACACGGGGCCTCGGTTTATACGGTCTCATCCGAAGGACCGCCCCATTTAGTCGCCTTTTACGACAAGCAAGGGGGTACTGAGGATCTATTCAAACCCGGATCCCCACGGGGCGGTAAATAATTAAAAATTACTGAAACTTTTTACATACTAAGTATAGCATACGTGATATGTTTCTGCTAGGTGTAAGGGAAACTGCCCAATTACGTATGCATATTATGCCCCCCCCCCCCCCCCCCCCCCCCACTGAAATGCTATGCTATTTGATTTTTTGTTAAAAATAGACATCCTCCACTCCCGATAATTTTGTTTAAAATACACATAGTGCTGAAAAACAATTTAATATCTTATATTAAACTGTACTACCCCAAATTAGGTTTCCCTGTTATGCCCCGCCAACCAAGACTTTGCATTTTGTGATCAACAACAACGCAATAATTTTGTCAAAAGTAAGGGAGTTGATCCTAATGTTTTGAAAACGGGTTTGAATCCCTTTGTGGGACATGGAGACTGGTCCTTCGAATGAGACTATGTAAACCAAGGGCCCATGACCCAATAGATGCTGGCATAAAAAGACCCCTCACTGCTTAATGGTCGTCAGTTCATATTACAGGAAAGAATGTGCAGCTCTCCATCGATCAGCAAGCCTTCATATGAGCCAAAAATTCCTGAGAGGGACATTAAACAAAATACATTGTACTATCAATCTTTAACATGTTTACCGTCCCTCGAGAGAATTTATCTCTTATGAGATATTGCCATTCCCAGTAAAGTTCTTGTCGCGAGGGGATGCTCCGCTTTGCGGTGCCCTTGTTTGTTTGTTTGTCTGCAAACTTGAACCTTCGCCATAACTTTTGAACCATGAAAGATATAGACTTCATATTTGATAAGCATACTCCACTAATTAAGCTCTTTCAAATGACACCAAGGTCAATAACCTTGTGACCTTGACTGTGGCTTATATGCTAAATATAGTTTTTTTCTGCAAAACTTTAACCTTTGCCATTAGTTTTGAACCATGAAAGATAGAGACTTTATATTTGGAATGCATATTCTACTAATCAAGTTCTTTGAAATGACACCAAGGTCAATGACCTTGTGACCTTGACTGTGACCTATATGCTGAAAAATAGCTTTTTTCGAACTTTGTTGCCGCCGGGCGCATAGTGTTTCACAAACACATCTTGTTTTTACAATGATAGTTTTCACTACAAGTACAGATGCATTTAAAAAAATCTGCAAAATTTTTGATATATTTTTTCTCAAAATATGTATTTTTTATATTATTTGTTCTCAAATGATACTTTCTATCTGATAATCAATGAATATATTTATACACTGTACGCTTAAAAGTTTTAACTTTATACATAACATAGGTTTGGAGCTATTGTAAAAATAGATTTTTGGATATGCTGACCTTTGGTGAAACCTAAACGACTTTTTCTAGGAAAAGATCCAAATAGGAAACAGATGTCAGACTCTTTGGTATCGTTTAATATTTCAAGCTCATTGGGATACATCGTGTCAACATAAGCATGGAAATAACTCTTGTTAATTGACAATACGTACGTCATCGATATATCTAAATGTCACAGTGCTTTCTTCTTTTCACATTAAATATTTTGAACAAATAATTCTGCTTCATATGAATACAAAAATTAGAATGCTAACAACGGGGCTCACTTTGTATCCATGGGAATTCCGATGGATTGCTAGAAGACCTGGTCTCCAAAAACCACATAGATCGACTGGGTTTGTGGGCAACTTGCGTTTAGTTGTACCTAGGAACCAAGCCATTTTCCTGAAGTCGTTAGACCGAAGACAAGCAGTATTGTTCGAGGGTCGACAAAATGGAAGATGCTCGAGAACACAGTCAATAATTAGTTATCTTTTATTTATTACTTTTTGGATGCATGTATAATTTACTGTCTTTCGTGATATGACCTGAGGTTAAGCTCGGTCAGTTCCGTCACTGTCGAACACCAACAAATGCAAATGAGACTTCCATTGTGTGACGTTCATTTTAGCGGTCTAATATCTCATCAACAGGTTCAGCATCTCACTGCAGCGGTCAAACATAGACATTTTTCATGGTCACTAATAATAACATTAGAAATGTTATATTTTTTGTACAAATTTGTACAGGAACAATTTTTTAAATACAACAAAAGAAAACTTTGAGAATATTTTTATCGATTGAAGCCATAGGGCTTTTTTTTTTCACTCACGTGTATATTACTCTTGCCATTACATGTACCTTCCCTTAATTATAGGTACAAACATTTTTTGACTTTATCGTCTTCTTGGAGTTTGACCAACCTTTTAGAAACTTTAGCACTGGCTGTAGTTTTTGAAGTTCGCCTACCCAACCCCCTTATACTGAGTTCCATGTTTTTGATCTCATGGCATTCGTTTTGGATGCGGATTCTAAGATATTGAGGATAAAAATGGCAGGAACTTCTGAACAGGGCTACTTTTACATAATACATTAAACTATGACATACTCATATTGATTTAAGATATTGATGTTCAAAATACAGAAGTTCATCTATAGTTTTAAATTTATTTTATTTTTAAGTACATGTTACTTTTCAACAAGAATGACAGAAATACGGGTCACATCGGCAAAAGTTAATCCAGCTGTCCTTCGGATTCAATTTCTTCAAATGACAACTATGTCAACGTTAACATTACTAGAACTTTTGTTTTTATGCTAGCAAGAGACCTGGTGGCCTAAAGGGTCTAACTTGTCAGACAGCAGCTATTCTTTGGCAAATTTTCTAGTTTTGAAACTGCTCTGTGTTATAAAAAAAACCTTCATTGTTGTGTTTTATGACATTATAGTCATACACAACTGTCTACTTTGTGCCACAGGCCTTTAGATAGCTTTAATTCCACTTACAAAAAAATTAAGGTGTAAAAATATCTTTATTCAACTCCGATTTTTTAAATTTTGAATGATTGAATTGATTGTCTTAAGTTTTCATTGTTAAATTTTTTTAGCGTTATTTGTCAAGAACTAAGACTATGTCTATGAGTTGAAAATGAAAAACGTGTTTAAAAGATTTTTGCCATTATTAGTCTGGTCCGATTTATAGAAAAAAATACTTCTAACAGCAAATAATTATTATTTGGTCTAGCATAGTTTTTTAACCTATTTCGAGTATGCTGAATCCGAAAAAATATGCTGGCCTTCATGTAAATGGCATTAAAGAGGTCAAAATGGCGGACATCAAATTTTTCTAATTTTCTCTCAATATCGTTCAAAAAGGAGAAATAATGTGTAAATATCTGACTGAGTGTAATAAAACTATAAAAAATGATAAAAGAATGCAAACATTATTACTTTAACTCAGAAAATTTAGTCGTTTCTACACTTAATTCGAATTTTCTCTGATTTATTTGTCTATTCTTTCATTTTCTGCTTTGTTTAGGATTTTACATTTGCAAACATCCATACACTGCAGATTTGTATTTTTTCCTCTACATCGCATCATTCTACAATTGAATGATGGTGCAGCTGTAAGTCAAAAGTCAAAATGGCGATTCAAAATTGCGGATATTCCTTTTTTAAAATTATTTCTTCTAACAGGAGAAAGGATTTGTGAATATCTTACTGAGCGAGTACAATTAACTATGTAAAATTCCAATAGAACACTAATATGATCACTTTAAATCGGGAAATTTAGTTGTTTAAATTTAAAATGTGTTAATTGGCTCAAAATGGCAATTCAAAATGACGTGATATTCACTCGATTTTCGTAAAATATATATATACTCAAACTGCTTAATTTTGAGTCGTTTTGTAGAAAATAAATTACAGTTTGTTTTTATATATATAGTACTAGTATAATGATTAGTCCATTAAATATGAACAAACACAAAATACTAGAAAAGATTCATTTTTTTCTGGAAATAGTTAAAACAAACTCGACTTAAGAGTTTCCAAATATTCCCCCTCGTATTTGACCGTGTTCCAAAGCCTTTGAGCCCCCGTCCACCTAAAATCACTCCTGAATCCTGTCTTTATCAACTTGCATTTCTACCTCAACATCCCTCAGCACACCATCAAATATAACTGAAGAAATTCTTGTCCGATTTCATCAAATACTTTGTTATAGCTTTTTAGCACTTATAAGAACTTAGTATTTATATCCCCTAACATCTTCTCTTCCAGTTTTATTTGTTATATGTTTCAGTCTGTCTTCGGAATTTTGGTATTTTCAACACTCAAGTAAAATGGTGCCCCGTGTCAAGGATGATTACCCACTTGGCACGTAAAAGATCGTTTCTCTGGAGTTCGAAAAAGAGTAAGCTCACTTGGCGCCGCTAGAGAAACCAAAATCTTTCAAAAACCGATTATTTAAACTGATAGTCCGCCGAAACATGGCTGAAAAATTGCCGACTCAAAAATCAATCACTCAACACTCAAGGAACAACACATTTATGTTCAAATGTGAAAAGTCTATTTTGGTGTCCAAAACCTTATGCAAAATGAAGTAGAGGTACTGTGAGCAATTAGCTCACTAAATGATACCCCCCGTTTCCCATATGAATATAGTAATGACAGTGTCAATGTTTTGCTATGTGAAACCCAAGATATGTGTTGGATCAAAACGTGAAATAGAAGATGCACAATGGCAATATGTAATAAAGATTCTGTGAAAGTTTATCAAATTTCATTCAGTGGTATGAGAGGAGTTGCGGATAAGAGATGGGTACCCCAAAGCGTAAAAGACGGACGGACGGACATGCCGATTACTCTATACTCTCCTGCTTTTTCGAGAGGGGGGGATAAAAAAAAATCACTGATATTCAAGACATGTATCTCTTAATTTTGTGACCGCGTATAGATTTGTTGTCTTTTAGGGTAGAAAGGTCATTCTATTAGCAAGAAAATTCTCAAACTTTATCATCTGGAATCACATTGTGTGCATATTTTGGTGAGAAAAGTTGTATAATTATGCAATTCATGTGCGCCTGCAGATTCCTCGTGATTCCTATCACTTACAAGCTTTCGTACCAATAGGCCTAAGCCATTCTTGACTTCGATCTAGTCAACACTTCTCTTGACAACATAATTTTCTTGTAAAACACTCCAAGAACTTTACAAGGCAACTTGATCCACACTTCTTTGTTAGAATAGTGTAAAGTTGTATCAAAAATCGAGGGAGGATTGAAAACATTTCTTCTTTCAGATTTTGTAAATCTCAAAATTTTTAAATTTATATACACTGTTCAATACAAAATTATCCGTTCACAACATGAAATACTAGTATTTGAGAATGTAGTTAAATTTTTGACTGAGAATAACAAAATGCAAATGTAGGGACACAATATCAGAGCTGGACAATCAAGAAAATTTATGGTTTACGTATATTATACTGATAATTCTTAATAAATATATTTATATTTGGATATTATAATGTATTCAGATTTATATGATGTAACAATTACTAGCCCTCTAATTGGTCGTGGTTCATCATTTTAAAAATCATACTAAGGAATGTTGCACCAGACCTTCCACATGAATATAAACATTTATTTTTTTTTCTATACTGGACTAAAAATAGATCAAGAATTTCCAACAACTGATATGATTTAGCAGCCCTAGAACTACAATGTTCCCTCGCTTTAATGCTTGTGGAATACTGCTCTTGGGGTAGCTTAATTTTCATATTGTCCTCAAAACAGCAATTATTGTAATATATTATTAACTTTTTATATGAAGAAGCATGATAAGACGGGTAATAGGTAAAATGTCTTCGGAACTGTCGTCAAATATTTATCTTAATAATAGAAGTAATTTAACAAAAATCCGTGTAATAAAAATCCTAAGTCATTATCAAAAATATCCTTTAACGTTCATTACATATATAAACATTATTTCAGGAATAAAGAAAAACCTGTCATTTATTTTCTGCAAAACGAATCAGAATTAAGCAGTGTGGGTATTTTACGAAATCGAGTGTATAAAACGTCATTTGAATTGCCATTTTGAGCTAAATAACACATTTTAAATTTAAACGACTAAATTTCCCGATTAAACGTGATTAGCTGCAGATCTGTAGCGTTGTGGTTTTATATATTTGTCTTTGACCATAACGCTACAGATCCCGTAGCGCAAAAAAGATGCAATTTACGGCGCAATATTTTTTGCGCTCTTTTGGGGAGAATTTCTCCACTTTCTAGCATTGGTCAATCGACTACCTTTCATTCCCTAATTCTAGACACATTCTGTAGCCAATATGTATAGTTTATCCACCTCCCAACCATCTATAGTTGTCTCTACAGGCAATAAACTTGCTTGAAGTGAATTTTCAGTAATATAACAAATAATTTTAATCAAGCGAGTTTATCACTTGTATATAGAGACGAGTATAAAGGGTTGGGAGATGGATAAAATATACAGATTACACTGTAGTTAAATAATGTGTCTTCTAGAATTAGGGGTTGAAAGGTAGTTGATTGACCAATGCTAGAAAGTGGAGAAATTCTCCCCAAAAGAGCGCAAAAAATATTGCGCCGTAATTTGCATCTTTTTTGCACAACGGGATCTGTAGCGTTATGGTCAAAGACAAAATATATAAAACCATAACGCTACAGATCTGCAGCTATAACGTGATCAAATTAGTGTTCTATTGGAATTTTGCATAGTTGTACTTCGCTCAATAAGATATTCGCAAATCCTTTCTCCTATGTAAACAATATTAAGAAATGATTTGAAAAAAAAGGAATATCCGCAATTTTGAATCGCCATTTTGACTTTGTACTTACAGCTGCACCATCATTCAATTATAGAATAGGGAAATGTAAGGGAAAAAATTCAAATCTGCAGTGTATGGATGTTTGCAAATGTAAAATCCTGAACAAAGAAGAATAGAGAAACAACAGACAAATAAATCAGAGAAAATTCGAATTAAGTGTAGAAAAGATTAAATTTTACGAGTTAAACTAATGATGTTAGCATTCTATTATATTTTTTTTTTACAGTTTATTTACACTCAGTTAGATATTCACTCATTACTTCTCCATTTTGAACGACATTAAGAGAAAATTACAAAAAAATTTGATGTCCACCATTTTGAATCGCCATTTTGACCTCTTTAGCGCCATACTCGAAATAGGTTAAAAAACTATGCTGGACCAAATAATATTTATTTGCTGTTAGAAGTTATTTGAGAGATAGAAAAAACGGCTATCTATCATATAGTATTCGTTAAGAGTTCATAATCTGTGATTTACACGTTGAAATTTCACTTTTAATTTGTGTGTTGGGATGGATATGTACATAATTAAGTAGTTTGCTATAAAAGTATGTTTAACACATTTCCTTTTTAATTAATATTTATTTAAATTTTACAAGAAACGGGCAATTTTGAAGGCATGACGACTTGGATGCGATAACATCGCTTTTTCATTTTCATACACTAGCTTTCCCCGCCATTTATTAGACGTTTACGCGTAAATAGTTATACATCACCCTATTGCGGATGCGAGCTTCTAATTAAATATTATAAATTAAAGCAGGTCTTAATTTTATTGCGACAAATTAGCACAATAAATAAAGAAATTAATAAAATTGACAACAAAATACATGGTTAAATCATTTTTAATGAAATCATTGTTATAATTCAGTACATGTACATATATATTTTGTTATTATACATCTTTTATTTTTCATAATACTTTATATCTGCTTAGTAAAACAAACATGAACGCGTTTGTCTCAATAGAAAAGTTTTGTGCATACTAGTAAATTGTCAATGATTTTATCACATATTCAACTCGTAGCTCTCTCTTCTAGTTTTAATTTTACTCCATTAAGTGGTTTTAATAAACCTGATTTGTCAAGCTGCAGTGGAATCTGAAACAAGTTTAGGAAATATTTCGCATTTAAACAAAAATATTAATAAAGCATCCACAGTATCACCTCATATAAATACATGTACCTCTAAATTATGCTTGAAAAAAGAAATTGAAACAATTATTTTTTAATGCAAAAAATTAATATAAATGTATATTCAATTTATCTGAATACAAAACAAATTTTCATTTTGTTTCTTACCTCTGTTTCACTACATGTAACAAAGCGGTAATGCTGAAGTATGTAGACAATGGCACATTTAGCTTCCATGGCAGCTAGGCGTTGTCCTATACAGTTTCTAGGTCCATGGCCAAAAGGAAGGAAGGCGTATGGGTGACGCCCAGCCTTGTTTTCAGGAGAAAACCTTCATTAAATGAAAAAAAGCTCTTCTTAAATAATTTGACTACATTCGCACAACTACACATGTATAGCTGGTCAATTCACTAGAAACAAGTTTTTATGCATTTTCATGAGCATGCATGATCCTTTTTAAAGATAAATTTTGGTTGATCACGTTTATATAAATATCACCTACCTTTCCGGATCAAATTTCTCCGGATCCGGCCAGTATTCAGGGTCTCTTTGTACTGCAAAAATTGCAAAGGACAGATCCATGTCTTTCGGAATCTTGTGACCACCGATTTCCATTTCCACTTTACTTTTTCTATTGGTTCTAGTATTTCAAAAAATGACACATATTAAACAATAAGAAATTGTCTATATAAAAATTTGCTGATTTTTTTTTTGAATATGTGACCTTAACAAGAGATCAGAAAAAAATTTACGTCAAGTTTGTGTTCTTTTGTTGAGATATATGCATATGAAATACGTATATAGCAACAGTAATTATTCCAACTCAAAAATCCATTAAAAATTTAAAACTATACAAAATGGGAGCAGTGCAAACACGGAACTCTAAAACAACAGAGGAGGGATCAGGTGCCATGAAGGGGTGAGCATTCCTTATTGATCGGTCACACCCGCCGCGTGCTCCTTGTTATGACTGTCAAACGGAAAAATTCGGTATGAAAATCAGGTTTAACAATGTAAGTGGTATGAAAAACGTCAGACAGCATTTGCTCTTTAAATAATAGTTTGTACATCTATACTTGCTGACAAGGTCATTGCATATACCATAGAAATTCGCAAAACGATGACTAAACAGAGACTACTGACACCCTTGTTGAATGAACTTGTTCTTCAATAGCTTTGCATCATTGTAAAAATTATAAATACAAAGAGCCTTACATGTATCTTTGTTATCGAATCAACCAGGGGATATTCCTAAACCCGGTATGCAGCTGGTGATAAGGGTTTATTTTTAAAAACAATCAGGTAAGTTGACTTTAGAAAATTAAAATCGTCACTTTAATCATTCAGTTTTTTTTTTCTTAAATTGGCATTAACTACTTTATATAGTATTTAAGAAATAGATGTGTCAGACTCTGTGGAATTCTTCAGTTCAAGCTCACCGGGATATATCGAGTGGGTATCTGAATGGAGGTAACTTATTTTTTTAGGAAGGATTGTATACCTGACGGCGGGAGGGTATAACCTCAGAGTCTCATTGAAGACCCAGTCTAAATACTCCAACTTCTGGACGTTGTCGTATGTAGGAAGGTCCTGGAAAATTGAAAAAGGTTTTGTGTAGCTTATAATTGAAAATATACTGCAGAACGACTTCTATTTATTACAGTATACGATAAACAACAAGGTTGAGACATTGGTGATTTGTATTTACAATTTATCTGTTCTTATAATAAATAGAGGAACCCCCCCTTTTTTGTTAGCTGTTAGCATTTCATCATCTTTGTCAAAGTATGTCAAATATTCATGATTATATCCCCGCTTGAAAAGCGGGAGGGTATATAGTGATCGGGATGTCCGTCTGTATGACCGTCTTTTACGCTTTGGAGTACTAGTACCCATCTCTTATATGCAACTCCTCTAGTACCATTGAATGAAATTTATTGAGACTTTAACAGAATCTTTGTTATACATGTGTATAGTTCCATTGTGCATTTACTTTTGATTGGAGACATATTTTTGGGTTTCCCAGAACAAATAATGAGCACGACCCTTTCTTCTATAATATAGAAGGGTGTCCATTATCTTATCCGCAACTTCTCCTATACCACTAAATAAAATTTAATACTTTCACAGATTTTTTATTACGTAATGCCATTGTGCACCTCCTATTATACATTTTGATCTGAAAATTATTCGGGTCCCCCAGAGCAAAACATGGACTTTTGCCATTATAATCATATGGGAATCGGGGGTATCATTTAGTGATCTCATTGCTCACTACCTCTAGATTTTTAGCTCACCTGAGCCGAAGGCTCAAGTGAGCTTTTCTGATCAAAATTTGTCCGTCGTCTGTCGTTGTTGTTGTCGTTGTCGTCGTCGTTGTTGTCGTAAACTTTTCACATTTTCTTCTCCTCCTCAAGAACCACTGGGCCGATTTCAACCAAACTTGCCACAAAGTATCCTTTGGTAAAGGAGATTCAAGTTTGTTCAAATGAAGGGCCACGCCCTTATTCAAGGGGAGATAATTCAGAAATAATGAAAAATTGATGCTTTGTTTTAAAAATCTTCTTCTCAAGAACCACTGTGCCAGGAAAGATGAAACTTATAGGGAAGCATCCTCAGGTAGTGTAGATTCAAGTTTGTTCAAATCATGACCCCCGGGGGTAGGGCGGGGCCACGCTGACTGATCAAAGTTGTACATAGAAATATATAGATAAATTCTTTAAAAATCTTCTTCTCAAGAACTACTCTGCCAGGAAAGATGAAACTTTTAGGGAAGCATCCTCAGGTAGTGTTGATTCAAGTTTGTTCAAATCAGGACCCCCGGGGGTAGGGCGGTGTCACACTGGTCGATCAAAGTTTTACATAGAAATATATAGGAAAATTCTTTAAAGTCTTCTCCTCAAGAACCACTGTGCCAGGAAAGATGAAACTTATAGAGAAGCATCCTCAGGTAGTGTAGATACAAGTTTGTTCAAATCATGACCCCCAGGGGAAGGGCGGGGCCGCACTGGCTGATCAAAGTTTTACATAGAAATATATAGGAAAATTCTTTAAAAATCTTCTCTGGAATAGCAAAGGCATAAATTATCAAATTTTATGGAAGCATCCTCAGAGTGGACATTCATGTTTATTCAAATCATCACCCCTGGGGGTAGGGCAGGGCCATAACATAGAATCCAAGATTTACATAGAAACATGTAGAAAAAAAATCTTTAAAATTCTTCTTTTCAGGAATAGCAAAGCCATGTTTAGTCCTATTCATAGTGTAGATTCAATTTTGTTCAAGTCATGGCCCCTGGGGGCAGATGGGGCCACAATGTAAGTTCAAATGTAAAGGGCAATAAATCCACAGGTAGTCAAAGAAATAAATATGCAAGCATCCTTAGTTAGTGTAGATTCAAGTTAGTTCAAGTCATACCCTCTCCCTTTCAAGGAATGGTTGGGACCACTTCTGGGTTTTAACTTTTCAAAAATAAACTGATTTATGCTTTTTTCCTAGCTACATTGCTCAGGTGAGCGATGTGGCCCATGGGCCTCTTGTTTTAATATAGCCATCTTTTCTAAACAGAAAAAAACCCAAAAGGATAACTACTGTGACATATATTGAATCACTTGTCTGATTTCAGTGCGGATAATTAAAGCATTACAAATACTAATAGGTACAGCTCATGTAATTAATGATCCTGGATACTCTGAAGAAAAATGTTTTTGATTTGGAAAAAAAATATTATTTTATAATATATATCCATTTTACTCTTATTTCATAAAATACCACAGAATCAAAACTCTGTTTGTGAAGGGAATGGGAGATTCACTTTTTACAACCTTCTGAACAAAAGAAAGGTAACTCTAACAATGTTTAAGTTTGTGAAGATGATGTGGACTTCTGTCAATAAGTGAAATATTTATAATGGTGTTTACAAATAGATATGAAAAATCGATAACTAAATCAAAATCAAATACATTTACTAATACTTTGAATATTGAATGCTTAATTAAATCTACAAATACATCTTAATATATAATTTATATAAAATTTCTTACGTTCCCTAAAGTTGAGTCAATTTGGTTTATAAGTTTTTCCTGACAATCTGGGTTCGTTGCCAGACAATATACCAGAAAGGTCATGGTGCTAGCCGTTGTATCAAATCCCGCGAGAAGGAAGAGTATAGCATTGCCTGTGACTTCATCCTCCGTCAGACCTATCACAAATGTGGCAAAATCACTATAATTACATTTGTATCAGATAATTTTCAAAAATTAATTTAGAACATAAAGCTCTCAATTAAATTTCAATACTGTCGGATTTGTTGCTTAATAAAACTCTTTACTAATGAGAGAGAGTGAGACCTCGTTTTTTCCATTTGTTTGGGTCTCCTTCATAGCTGTGCACGTCCTCAATCTCATTCTTCTCGGTGTCCTTGTGGGCATTTAGCATCATCTGCAGCAAATCTTTCCTATTCTAATACAAACAAAACGAACAATCATCTATTAGACAAAAAACATTTGTAAAGAGACAGGAAATTTGGTTTTCCTTTAATTTTGAAGAAAATAATAAATTGAATCCTAGAGCTTAAAGTACGATTCTTCTCTGGTTTCTGACTAGATGAAATATTCAATGTATATTTGCTTATATGTCTTATATATTTACATGAAAGAGATTTAAAGGACCATATTTTTCTTTCCTTATCTCAATTGTACAACTTTAAATAGAAATGGTAAACTGTGTTCGAAAACTAGCAGGGACTATACTTTTGGTGGAATGGTGGCATATGAAAATATCTTAAATTCTTTTCTGCCTCTCAAAATTATTATAGAACAATGAATGTAGTTATAATTTTTACACCATCAAAGACTTAAAGAATTTTTCAAATGTTAGCTAAATTAATAATACGGGACTCAAGTTTTAAAATACGTATATCAAATAAATATGATTTTCTACACAAACTACAATTATGTTAGCTTTTAAAAGCTTCCAATCTAAGTACAGATATGAGTCAAAAATCAATAGAAAGTGTTTTTACTCTCTTAGTAAACGGTCAAAACTTTTCGTTTTTGTATCATTTTGTATCTGTGTCTGACTTCTTTACCATATGTGAAAATAAGAAAAATTTAAATATAGGGTGCATATGAAAATAACCTAAATATCCTAAAAATTTAAGAAAGATAGAGAAAATTCGGATTAGCCAAAATCCATTTTTGTTAAACTATTTGTGTCAATTTGGTTATATCATCTTATAGACCATATTGTAATATCTTTTTACGTAAAAAGAAGAACATTTAATCTTTTGAAATAGAAGACCGTATCGCATGGTTGAATGCAGTCATTTTTATTCTTAATGTCCAGGGAAAAGGTAATGACCTTGACCTGACCTTCACTCTAATATAAAATGGTCAAAACTAATCTAACTGATAACATCACTTAGTAATATTGTCTTCTTGATTCTGTGAAAATTTCATCAGTTTATAATTACAAGAAATACAGTTTTTTTGTGAGAAGAATCCTACCTTAAGTCACTTTAGGTCTATGATTGAATTAATTTGTGATTTTTATCAACACATATTTGTCATTAAAGTGTATGTAGATGTCGACAAATAACAAAATCAAAACTCGTTCCAAAATATTTTGAAACCGTAAAAATTGAAGACTTGTCTCGCATTTACTTATTTTAAGGTTTCACCAAAGGTCAGCATGTCCAAAAATTTATTTTTGCAATACCACCAATACTATGTGGTTTATAAAGTAAAAACTTATATAGTTTATAAATGTATCATTGATCAACAGATAGAAAGTATCACTTGATAATATATTCTTAAAAAAGAATATTTATCGAGAAAAATTCTTTTAAAAAATGCATATATTTTTCAAAATAACCTAAGTATATCCAAACTTTTAGTGAAATTCATCAAAGCAGAAACAAAATATGTTTATCAGTGAAGTGTATGTAGGCTTTTGATAAGCCTAGGAAAAGTGTTTTCCCTGCATGTTTATTTTGTCCAAATGTTAAGACTTGAAACCGAAAGTACAATGCAAATGGAGGATTTTATAAGGGTCTTGTCTTTATACATATCATGCTTTCAATAACAGCCTTTCAGATACCATTCACGTCCAACTTGCCCTTCGTTGGTAAAAATATATTATTTCTACAATGATGGTTTTCACTAAAAGTTCAGCATTAAAGACTGAGGTGCATTTAAAAAAAATTGCAATATTTTTTTTTCTCAAAAAATATATTTTTAAAAATATTTGTTTTCAAATGATACTTCCTATCTGTTAATCAATGATATATTCATACACCGTAAAAGTTCTAACTTTATAACTCACATAGTTTTGGAGGTATTGTAAAAATAAATTTTTGGACATGCTGACCTTTGGTGAAACCTTAAACATACTGTACCTTATCACCCTCATCCCGCATTTCTATGGCCTGGTGGACCGCCGATTTGAAGAAGTTCATAACTCTGCGATTATTCGTTGGAGATTTGTTAAAATAGTTCAATATCCCATCAAGTGGTGGAAAAATAACTGAAAAATATCATAATAATGATACAGTACAAATTAAATACTGTTATAAAAATTATGAATTTTTGCTTCTAATTTAAAAGTTTTAGCTGATCAAATAAAAAAATTAAATGTTTTTGCTCTTTATGAAAAGAAGATTACTTAGAAGTTAATATCTGTTAAAATATAACTTGAATTAAACACTAGTATCGTTGCAGTGTTTAATTTTTTGTACCAATAAGGAAAATAAGAAAATTAATTCTTGGCGCAAAAAGTTCCTTGGCATATTTCACAAATGTATTATCTGGGTTTGTCTGTGAGTCTATATCCATTCCGAATCCAAGCGAGGCTATAACGTCCATCGTGTATCTACCAAACATTCTGTAAATGTATAGTTTTATTATAAACTTTCTGATAAATACAGTTATTTTTGCATATATATACTGCACATGTTTACGGTTTCTTCTTTTTTTTTTTTTAAAAATCAAACACTGTAAACCAACTTTTATCCGCGACGACTTTATTTCGCGATTTTATAAAGGTAAACTAGTTCGCGACGATTAATTTTCGCGATAAAGCCTTTTTGGATCTGTTGTTAATAGACAAAGAGACTTTAAGGATTGGTTCGCGGCGAGAAATATTCGCGATGATGAGGCTCTCGCGAAAATTTATAGCAAGCGAATAAAAGTTGGTTTACAGTGTATACCAACTCTTTAAACTCTATGGTTTTTCCCTGATCCGCTTCCTTTTTCAAACCTTCGAGTAACAACTGATACTTCTTTCTTAAAAGTGGATCCATCTAAAAAATATTATAGGCAAGCGAAATCATTCAATTCTTACCTATGTATTTTTACATGTACAAACTGAACTTTGACCTATTTACAAATTTTCCTTATAAGTTTATTTGAATGATTTTTTTTATTCTCCAGCAAGTTTTTCTTCGCATACGATATTTTAAAAATAATATTATTCAGTTTAAATTTTGTGAACAAAAGAAAATGAAAAGATGTACCTTTCTCATTTTCCCACTTGAAAATGTTGGTAAAAGTGTGTTTCTCATAAATCTCCAGTGGTCATCTTCAACAGCAGTCAAGCCATGTCGCAATTCACTCCTGATCTGAAAACTATTCTAAAAAGAATTTGTAAAGTAATGTAAATTTTGTATATTTGTATACAGGAATTCTTGTTTAAAATACTATATGTGTACTATAATTCTCATTTTTTCAAGAATAGAAATTAAAATTTGCAATTTGTTATGGAAAATTTACTCACAGCTCTGTTTGGGGCGTAAGAGAAATCTTTAACTGAAATAGTTTTAATAATTTCAGGATCCGCTATCAAGAGTGAAGGCACTCCACCTATGAAGGTGCTGGAATAAAAAAAAGTATATTAATCAATTATGTAAATGCTCTTTTTTAGTATAGGAAGTAAAGGTTGCATTCATTCAAGAAAATAAGCACAACCAGCGTAAGCAATTGTTGCAACCGTCAATATTTCCTTAGTATAAAATCATTGCAAAGGTAAACCGGTTAACCAAAAAATCTCAGCTGCCCCAAAACTTCCATTTCGTGTGTGTTAGGGTGTTTGAGTATAAGAGTTTGATATTAAGATTGTTAAAATGTAAAACACGGAAGTACCTGTATAATCTTACCCGACGACTCTACCGTATTTGTCGATCTGTTTCATATCAAATCCATGGACACCCTTTAAATAAGAACATCATGACTTATAAAACTGGAAGAAACAGCACAACTTATAAACACAAAAAAGGGGAGGGTTTTGTTTACTGAGTGATGACTTTGAAGTAAAAAATAAGACGTGGCCATTTTACTAATTTATTATAAATAAAAGACATGCCTGAACTTACAATTTTCTTTAACTCTCTAAGCGACCCAATATAAGGAAAATATTCAGGACCTGGAACACCAAGACGACGCCATAATCCAAACTTCCATTTCACACGTCTACAAAATAATAATAAGACCTGCATCTGTATCTTATCGTGTTTCAAGAACTTTTTTCGTCGCCAAAAAAAAAAAACAACAACATTAATTAAAATGTGATCAAACAGTAAAAAAAGTCATGAGAAAAGGTTTTCAGTAACAACAGTATTTTTACAAAACCAACATGTACTTACATATCATAACAACTGAATGTTAAATTTTTTATTAAGTTTTATTGAAATGAGTTTATTGACTTTTATGGAGAAATGAATTGACGACTCGCAGAACAGTGCAGAGACGAAAGAAAATGAAGACAATACGCACGGGAACATACAGATTAAATGCAAGCTGCACGATAACACGTGCACGTGAGCCCCCGATGTAAACAAAAGGAGTGAAATACCTTCACATATATTTAACGTTATATACTGGTATATTGCTTGTTTTATTACAATTTTGAATTTGTTTTTGTCTCAGAACAATAATTTATGAAAAATCGTTTGATTGCATGGGTTCCTGTTCATAAGTTATGTGAATTGTAAACATGGTAAAACCTAATCAACAAACTAGTTTTCCTTGACGGAAGTGCAATATTCTCTGAAACGTGAAAAATTGATAAGGAATATTTAAATATTCAGAAATACAAATACAAAAAAAAACAAGCTGTGTCTGTACTTACATGTAAACAGCAACTAGAGCAAAGACAATGAGTAAAATCCACCCATTAATTTCCACAATACCAAGGACATCCATAGTGTACCTCACACTATTTGAACGGTCCACGTATTTATATATAAAACAGCTCTGTGACCGAGAAATGACTAATACAAACAAACCTCATTTGACGACATTTTTATTTTAAGATTGCAGCTATGAATATATAGCAGTTATCTTTCGTTGAGTCATGGATAACTCTGCTCCTGATAATCATGTCTATATGAAGGCAAACGAAAAGGTAAAAATACTAATTATTGACCTTAAAATCGTTTCTTTCAATGGTGTAATACTTTTTTCATGTTTCGAACAGGTAGAATCTTTATCTACCGAGGACGCGTCAAAGTCTAGATAACAGTGATTGTCAGGTGTAAGCTGGTTTTTGTTGAGAACATTTATTAAGATCTATGTACTTCAGTATTGCAATGCTTGTATAAAACGAATGAAATTGATTTATGTCTTCTTACGAATGAGTGAAATCATTTTTCTTGCGAATTATATTTTTAGCTGTTTTGTTGTGTAAAGAAGGCCACAAATTTATATCAACCATGCAAGAGCAAATGTAAATGTGCACAACGAAATAAAATCTTTAAATTTTTCAACACTTCTTCAGCCACCAAATAATGGGTTTAGCAAATACAAAGTGGAGTGTAGTTTTTCATACAAGCTGTAAAGGCATAATTTTCACACTAAACTGTCTTGTTTTATTCCGTTTGCCTGATTATAACAAGGAGCATAAAGCGTTTATGACCAGTTGACAGGGGATGCTCACTCCTCCTTTGTACCTGATTCTACCTCTGAAGTTGTTATAGGTCCGTATTTGCTCTGCTCCCAAACTGTAAGATTCCAAGTTTTTTTTTTTAGCTAAGGTAGGATTTTTCTCAAATTTCTTGTATTTAAGAATTAATGAAATTTTCATAATCAAGAAGACAATATCACAAAGTGATGGTATCAATGAGAATAAGTTTGGCTGTTTTATATTAGAGGCAAGGTCATTAACTTTTGTAATGAAATAGAATAATCATAGTGGATTGAAATGCTTTTGAAATCGTCCAATAGAATTATTTGATAATTAACCAATCAACGTTTACATTGTAGCCAATCAGAGTTTGCAAATTATTATCCAATCATTTGTAAGTAGAAAGAGTATAAATATAGACACCCATGTAACAATTGGTTACTTGGTCGTTACTCATCGTTGGAGTAACACCTTCTTGGTCTGTGTCGGGAAACAACAGAATTGTTCGTTATACCACTCAGCTCAAGAATCTAGTTCCTTGTATGTGTCTCAGTGACTATAGTGTCTTGGTGACTTAATTAATATAGTGTCTTGGTGACTTTTAAGAAAGGTGTCTCAGTGACTTTTAGGGTGTGCTCTTTAGGTAGTTGCAGACTGTGTCGGGAAACAACAGAATTTGTTTTATAGTTAGTTTTCTAATCATTATCCAGATAGGACCTAGGAAAAATATATATAGTGAATTCAGTCAGTTGTTCGCCATTGTTATAGAAGTTTGATTTATATTATAAACGTGATTCTTAGGAAGGAATCCTAAGCGGACCCAATAGTTAATCATTTGTTCTTTGTAAAAACGTTACACTTTTCCCTGGACATTAAGAATAAAAAAATCACTGTTGCCAATCATGCGATCCTTACTTGTATTTCAAAAAACTGAATGTTTTCTTTTTGCATGTAAAGAAACTACCATATAGGGCCTATAAGTTGATATTACCAAATTGACATAAATTTAATTGAACTACAATGGATATTGGATAATCCGAATTTTCTGTACTTTTCTAAATTTTAAGGTACATTTATTTAGTTATTTTTATATGCTTTCTATATCTAAAGTTTTTCTTATTTTCACATAAGTTAAAGTTGTCACATAAAAATACAAAATGATACAAAAACAAAAAGTTTTGATCGTTTACTAAAAGAGAAAAAACATTTTTTTAGGATTTTTGGCTCAAATCTGTACTTAAAGTGGAAGCTTTTAAAAGCTAACATAGTTCTAGTTTGTTTGAAAAATCATATTACATGTAATTTAATATATTTTGAAACTTTTGTCCCTTTCTTCTATTTTCTCTCTTTCAATTTTAATTTTACCCAATTGAGAGGCTTTACAAAGCTGAACACAAACACATAACCATGATTTTATTTCGAGAAACTCTGCGAAATATCAATTATTTAAAAGCTGGACATGACTCGTAAATAGGCATACGGTATTTTTTTTCCGATATTATTATCTACAATTAAGATATCAGCACCAGGGTATACTCTTTGCATTCGTTAAGCCTTACTGCTTTATTTTCACGGATATTAGCGTGGAATAGCGACCTGTGTTTGTGCTGGTTACCTTGCATTGCCTTTGTTTCCATTGTATTGCAGTTACAATGCAATACAATGTGTATTTGTGTTTGTTTGTATACTGTACTGACCAGTGCAACTACTGAAAATTTCTTACTTCCATGCATTAGAAGAAGTATATACCGTTATTTTTGTCGATGACGAGTACTGTATAGCATATGTACCTCTGCACCATTGAAGATTTATTATACTGAACAGAGTTACATGTAACAAGTAACAAGTCTTGCAAAAATTCAAAGCAATCAGTACTTCAAAGTCGATTTTTTTTTCTCACGAGTTTATAATGCAAGTTATAATGTTTAGGAATAGTTCACTCTAAAAATAGGGAGCTCGGGATAAAGAACAGTAATTACATGTAAGCTAAAAATCACGTCTTAAGATAA
Organism: Saccostrea cuccullata; assembly: GCF_032062105.1. Taxonomy (NCBI): domain Eukaryota; kingdom Metazoa; phylum Mollusca; class Bivalvia; order Ostreida; family Ostreidae; genus Saccostrea; species Saccostrea cuccullata. The sequence goes on along the minus strand of NW_026937953.1, from coordinate 29,922 downwards.
TTGTGAGCAGAGCCTTTACCGACCTTTAAAAATCAGGCGTTGGATCAGGTGCATGCCGTAGAGAAATTAGCATCCTCTGGTAACAGGTAACACCTATTGTATACTTTGTATGTTTATATGGGAGGGTTAACGAAAAATCAGTAGAAAAAAAATGTTTATTTCTTGTGTTCACAAGTAAATTATTAATAAATGAATATTAACATACATGCTCCAAAATTAATCGAATTCAAATTCATAAGACCGAAAACCACTAACAGAATCAGTAAAAATAGGCCCAGTTTAGGTCTTTTACTGAAATTGGGTTTGAATACTTAATTAACAAAATATCAAATAGCACACCACCACACACACCACTTCAAATACTGTGAAATCATCAATGTTCGTGGGGGACCGATGTTCGTGGACTTCGTGGGTCACGCCTATCCACGAATTTACATCCCCACGAACATTTATCTTGACAACATATTTACTGAATTTTCTGTATGAGTTACCCACGAAATTATATCTCAACAAACCAACAAAATTTTGATTACCCGCGAACATTGAACCCCACGAATTAAAATGATTCTACAGTATTTAATTTTCAAAACTGCATTGGAAAAATTTCTTTTGTGATTCTTTCTACATGTACATGTATATCACTCAGTAATTTCTATAACTGTCAATATCCTTCAGATACATATGTATCAATGATATATCTACTTCAAGATAAGTAAAGATTTGTTCAGTGCTTCATCCATCTAAGAGTCCTTTGTTCTTTCTTCTAATTTTAACTTGATCCCATTTAGAGGTTTTAATAATCCTGAATTGTTAATCTTAAAGGGGATCTACAAGAAAAAGTCAAAAAGTAACTTTCTTGCGGGGAATAATAACCTTTAATGTAAAAATATACAACTGTGATGAGATTTGGTGCAAATGAATGTCCATTAAAGTTATAAATGTGGTATAAAAAGTATACCTCTGTTTCACTACATGTAACAAAGCGGTAATGCTGAAGTATGTAGATAATGGCACATTTAGCTTCCATGGCAGCTAGGCGTTGTCCTATACAGTTTCTAGGACCATGGCCAAATGGAAGAAAGGCGTATGGGTGACGCCCAGCCTTGTTTTCAGGAGAAAACCTGAAAAATTTGGAGAATTATTTGTCTCACAAACCAGCTTAACTTAAAAAATTAATTTTCAAATCAACAGCTGCTTTAAAGTTAGTCATATATTTTTTTTAAATGTAGCTGATAAATGTAAATGTTAACTTAATGTTTCTTGAATAAATAAATATATTAGGTACATGTAGTTATAGTTCTTTAGATATTATACCTTTCTGGTTCAAATTTGTCAGGTTCTGGCCAGTATTTAGGATCTCTATGAAGTGCATAAATAGCAAACGACAGATCAACGCCCTTAGGAATCTTATACCCGCCTATGTCCATCTCAACTTTGCTCACCCGATTTGTTCTAAATTTAACAAAAAAGATATATTATCTAAGAAATCTAAAATTCTTGATACAAATTCGGGATAGATATAAAATCAAATGCCATGTTTTGGAAAGCGATAGATGTTGTTGCAAGCCAAAGAGACATTATTTTTTTATTCAGGAAGTTAAGTATTATCACCAACTTCATGCAATGTTCGTTACTTCATGCAATATGAAAATGGCTTTTATTAATAAAATGCATTTGCTAGTACTCATTTTAAACTACAAAATGCTATTATTGTGACAACTCAGGAAATTAAAGAAAAAAATTTAGTAGTGTACATGTACATGCGTGTTGTTAAGAGTCGCATCCTTTGGCTGTTGAGAGAAAAGTTCGAACAGAATTGCTTCATAATATTACTTGATTAAATGGTTGTGTTATGTAAATGTCATTCCTAAAAATAAAAGATTAAACAATTTTAAATCGCAAATTTTACACTTGAGTGCGTGAAAACATGCGTGTATGGTTGTTTGGGGGAGGGAGTGAATCTTTTGCAGATAAAATACCTTACAGCTGGCGGATAGAGTCTAAGTGTCTCATTGAAAACCCAGTCCATGTAGTCAATCTTCTGTACATTGTCATAAGTTGGTAACTCCTAGAAATGTTGATAATTATCATGTTACTTATATTTGATAATGAATATAAAAGATGAATATAAGGAACCATGGATGATCTAAAAAAAATATAAACAATATAAATGTGTGGAGAGAGCACGGGTCCCTGGAAATACCAGAGGTGGGCTCAGGTGCCTATGAAGAGTAAACATCCCCTGTCGACCTGTTGACCCGTCACATTCGCTAAGAGTCCTACGTATTGATCAGGTAAATGGAACTTTCCGTACGTAAATTCAGTATAAAAACAAAAAATGACAATTGAAACAGGTCAGCAAAAATACGACCCAATACCAGGCTATATTCGCTAACAAGGCCATTTTAACGACCATAGAATTTACGAGATTCCGACATGCAGAGTGGTTCTTAACGGAGTAATTTTGCAGTTGACCAATCACAAGATGTGAAAATTTCCGAAGTTCCAGAAGCTGATATTGAAAAGTCTAGATTTTAATTTATCGTGAGGAACTGTAAAAAGTTTTTCAAAAATCGAAAGTTGTAAAGCTACAGACTTGAAAAATTGTGTATTTTTCCGTTTTTTAATGATGTGTTTTAGAGATTCTAAGGATCCACATCTGATTTACATCACTTCTAGAATATGCTGTAGCATGATACTTATAAAATTTCTCCTTTACAGTAGTTAATATTTTCGTTAAGAGTAAGGATTAGGGCTAGGCATATCATTTGCTGGAAGAGTTCTGATTTTTTTCAATGTGAGAATGTTATTAATTATGAATATAGAATATTATCAAAGAGATTTCTTTAAAAAAAAGAAAAAGAAACAAGTCAATTTTACCTTTCCTAGAATTGAATCGATTTCGTCAATGAGTTTTTCTTGGCAATCTGGGTTCGTTGCCAGACAATATGCCATAAAAGTCATGCTGCTTGCCGTTGTATCAAACCCAGCAAGTATAAAAAATATAGCATTCCCGGTCACTTCATCTTCAGTCAAACCTGGTATAAAAAGACAGTTTAGAACGTACAATTTTGAACAAAAGAAAACGTATCGCACGCTCATTTGTTCGTTTTTTTAAAATTTCGCCTCTCTTAAAATTACTTACTAGTATTTATGAGAGAGAGAGAAAGAGAGAGAGATTACCTCGCTTTTTCCATTTGTTAGGATCCTCTTCATAGCTGTGTTCACTCTCTATTTCATTCTTGTCGGTGTCTTTGTGAGCATTCAACATTAACTGTAGCAGATCTGTTCTATTCTACGTCACAAAAAAAAAACAATTGAAATTTACTATCTGCTTAAAAAAACCCAACTATTTTAACCTAAAGATGTAATGATTAATAACTACTATAAAACCATGCATGGCATAATGAAAGCAAATTAAAACAGAAGTCAATACAATGCATGTAAATATGTAAGAAATTAATTTATGCCATTTTGTTCAAGCTAATAATTTTGTACATGTAAATGATCAAAGTTTAAGAAATCTTCCACTTCCAGATACATGTATATAACGTCTCTTTCACAACTGAGATTTTAAAACACTGACACGCTTACATGTAGATTTTTCTCAACAATGATGCATATAGGGCTTAAAATGCTTTTTATTCTTCATTTTTGTTAAGTATTGGTAAGTTAATTTATAATTTATAGATTTATCCCAAATGAGAATCCTACTTAAAATTTGACCTAGCCAAAATGAATTGTGAAAGAAATCAGTTTCATAAGTTTTCTAGTAATACGAGGGGTGATCAAAAAGTTCACGAACAAATTAAATAACTTCCAAAAATGAAATGATATTGGGTTTCAGTTTGACAATTTTTCAAAGTAGTACTCTCTAATTTTTATGCGCATCTGCAACCGTTCTGCCCATGCGCGGACACGTAACACGCTCACAGAAGCTTGAATTTTTTTCCCACTCCTATATTTCTAACCATGCAAGTTATTTTTTACAACAAAAACAGTCCATTTGTCAGAAATGGCCTTATCTCGGCAATAGTATGGGTGGATAATGATAGATCTATCCTTTTGCACAATGAGCATGCATATGGTGATCATCAAAACCCAAGTCCTCTGTCTTTTGAGCGTCGTTTAATTCATGTGGATAAAGTACGGGTGCCTTCACTTTATCATATCTGATGTGTTTAAAGTCTAAAGTGAACGATATTTTTGGGATTTGATAATTATATTATTGTAAAGATATTCATTTATTTTTCTAACTGTAAGTTGGCGATCTTTTCTAACAAATTGCTTAACAAAGGAATCGTCTCTTTCCCAGTTTTCTTTCACTGGGCAACAAAACAAACATCATTCTTAAACATCTCCCTTCCTTCACTTAAACAATCAATCCAATTTGTAAATATAGAGATAGTTCGCGAACTTTTTGATCACCCCTCGTATTTCTGAAGATATCAAATGCACAGTTTGAAAATAAATATAAAATATTTTTTAACCCAATCATGGACAAGAAATATTTAAACAAAAAGCAGAAAATTTATTTATTTACTGGTGCCATTTACCTGATCTCCTTCATCTCGCATTTTAACTGCCTGATGTACAGCCGATTTAAAAAAGTTCATCACTTTTCGATTATTTAACGGTGATAACTCAAAGTAGTCCAACACACGGTCAACAAATGGTAAAACAACTGAAAATGTAAAAAAAAAATCTGATTTAAAATATACAATTCCAAATGAAATGTGATATTCCACAATGTCGAATCGTCTTTTTAGAATGACGTGTAAACGTATATATTGAAGTTACATATTAGTATGTTTCTATTACTACTGTAACAGTAACTGATATGCTACAGATGTTCACAACAGTTTTACCTTAATTTAGCCTTTTATGTTTTCAATCTTTAATCAAATTTCAAAGTAAAGGAAAAAGCGGTATTGTTTTCTTTTTAATTGATTTTTTATGGTATTTCTAACAGAAATCATAAAAACATTCATTTTGAAAACTCTTGAAGGTTATATACTAACAATATCGATGTACCCTATGGTACTGGTATTATCGAAAATCAATATCCAGGAACAGCCATGCATATCTTTTGTATATGATTTGCAGCTCTTGAAAATTATTCAAATACGCGTTGTTATTCGGACAATATGATCCCTATATCATTACTCTGACATGATAATGACTCAGACGTAGTTCAATAACTGGTAATTTGCTAAAACATTATGAACAAGGAATACACCTATGAAATATGAAAGCCATAGACCCATCCACTCAGTAGTAATGGGCTAGATTAATGTTGACACAGACAGAAAAACAGACAAACGCACAATCAGACAGACAGGACAAAATCAATATACCCCGGGTTCTTTCAATCCGGGGGCTTAAAAATAAAAATAAACTATTCACATCACTGAGGTATGAACAACAGATATCTTGCAATCTGCATGTTGGAGAAGTTATCAAGACAAAGATCTACTCGAAATGCAATATTTCGCATAAAATGACTCTTTTCTCGTAAATTTATCTGATAATTTTAATGCATCCTTCTGGCAGTCGTTCCAGTCCACTAATTGAACAACTTCAATAAATGGATTATCCCTTCCGAAAACCTCTTCACAATTAAAATCACAAATATAAAAGTGTTTGGCTTGTATATAATTAAAAAAAATAGAAAGTTGCACCCGCAGAAAAAAACAGCATACATACAAATCAGGAGTAAACGCAACGATATCTTGTTGTCGAACAGCTCTTTGGCATATTTCACAAATGTATTATCTTGTTCCATCTGCGAGTCTATGTCCATTCCGAACCCAAGAGCGGCTATAACGTCCATAGTGTATCTACCAAACATTCTGTAAATAAATTTAGTCATCTGAATGGTATAGAATGTCTATTATTTTTTATAGTAAACAAAAAAATAAGATGTAAATCATGGTTTAATTTTTGGGGGCTCTGACGGCTATTTTTACCTATCCGATACTTACTCTTTAAACTCTATGGAGTTTCCTTTATCTGACTCTCTTTTAAGACTTTCCAGCAATAACTGATATTTTTTTCTTAGAATGGGATTCATCTGCAATAAATATCAGAAAATAAACAGTTTTACCCTCGTATGGTAGCTATTGGCGAGGGTTGAAACTTCTCAAATGCAACTTTAATTCCAAGTTCAAGGTCAATAAGTGGAATTTTTTGGTACCCAATGGAAGGTCGTGTCACAAGAAATACACATGTGAAACTATTTTGTCGCCCGCATGGCGCAGTGGTTAGAACGTATTCTCTAGAGTCACGGAGTAAGGAGTTGATCCTTACGACATGAGTTCGAATCCCACTGTAGATATGGAGACCGTTCCTTTGGATAAGACAATATAAACCGAGGTCCCGTGTCGCAGAAGGTCTGGCACGAAAAAGATCAATGTCCGTAAGTGCCGAGTATAAGACAAAATTTGCAGCTCTTCACCGGCAAGTGGTGGCGTCTCCATACGAGAGAAAAATTGTCAAAAGGGACGTTAAACAACATTCAAACAAACAACAACTATTTTCTACAACAACAACTAAACAATGTCTATGTAAAAACCAACAACTACTTTATTCCAATGTAACGCTTTCATTCATTTATGTGACCGACCCTGTCTACCCTCCCTGCTACATGCATATTAAACAAATATAAATCACTTTGCACAGAACGGTCACGGAAGACTAGTAGTAGGGCGTTCGCTTTCTGATTGGGAGACTCAGGTTTGAATTGAAGCCCTTCATCGATATACATGTACGGTACATGTACTGTCTACATACCGGTTATGACGTTTCTATACTTCAACTCGACATTTAGATATATCGACGACGTATTGTCAATTAACAATGCTTATTTCCATTCCAATGTCGATACGATATATGCTGGTGAGCTTCAGATAAAAGATACTTCAGAGTCTGACACACCTGTTTCTTATTTGGATATTTTACTTGAAAAAGACGTTAATTGTAATCTAACAACCAAGCTCTATGACCAAATGTGATGACTTTAACTTTTCAATTGTCAACTTCCCTTAATTGTATGCAGCAATATATCTTCATCACCTGCATATGGAGTTTATATCTCTCAGTTGATTCAATACGCAAGAGCATACTCTACGTATGTACAATTCACAAAACGAGGATAATTATTGACAAATTGATGAAACAAGAATATCAGCGGTCTCGATATGATGACAGAGCTCACTTGTATAACAAAAGTTTTATAAATACAGGGCTTTGTAAAGTACTTGGAAATTGCATCTGCCCCAAAAGCTTAAACCTGATTACTCATCCGTAAAATAGAAAATGTAGGTCAAATCCAACATATAAAGAAATTATAGTAGTGTATCATTCATGCAAGCTTGGTCAATATAGGGCTTATGTATAGTTACTGGGAAATGAGATCTGCTAAAAATTCTTTAACCTGTTCCCAAATCATTAACCTGCTCAAAACATTCATTTGGTCATTCTTCTGCTACAATTGCAGCATCTGAAACCTTGACTATTACAATGAATTATGCTGGAGAGCATCTTTCATTCATCTCTGATTAATGTTCATTTAGAACATAGACATATTTGAAATGAAATTTGCTCCAAATACTTTAACCTGGAACGCTAGCTGTATTACATAACACCCCCCCCCCACACACACACACCCTCACTTGGTTGAGATGAGCTATAAATCAAAGCGTCACTTCTATCTAAAATAATAATTTCATACAATATACTGATAATTTAATTGGTTAAAGCTTAATTGAGCTAAAGTTAAAGAGTTGTACCTTTCTCATTTTCCCACTTGAAAATGTTGGTAAGAGAGTATTTCTCATGAATCTCCAGTGGTCATCTTCAACCAGAGACAAGCCATGTTGGAGCTCACTATTGTTTCGAACGACGTTCTGCAAATAAATCTTATTATGCGTGTAAGAGGGTCATTCAAAAAATACGTACACACTACACTGTTCCCCATCGTATAGATCAACACATTTTTGTAAATAAAAACATTTATTTTGTTAAAGTGTGAAGTTTCATTCAATTCGATTAAATAGAACTCATGTTAGTGAATTTTTAAAGCAACATTTTTTTGCCACGGAGCACGGTTAAACAACACTGTAACGTCAAAAACAACGTCGAGAAAGTTTCTCAAAATAACTCTGCTTTTCAATTTCATACACGGTGTGTAGCGTCTTCTTCATTCATAAAACATAGGACGATAGGTAATCAGAGATTACAGAGCTCACCTCAACGAATGTCGTCTTTAAGTAAGGCAAAGTCACACAATTAAACAACAAAAAGTATACATTCCAAAAATGAAAATATTTTTAAAAGCAATTTTGATCTGATACTTTGAAATAGACCTACATAAAAAATTTAAACTACTTCTTCTTCATGAAAATGTAATGAAAATCCAGCATCTGAAGCAAATTTGAGAGTTTTCATCTCTTGATGCAGCATTTGTGCAAGTTTGGTTTATACAATGTTATATAAGCCTTATAGTTTTTGGTAATAGACCTGCAACCATAACTTTTACCTTGTCTATTATCTGAAAAATGTATGTCCAATTCAGCATCCGAAGCAAGTCCATTAGTGTGCATCCTTAGATGTATCATCCATGCAAGTTTGCTCATTATAGGGCTCATAGTTTATTGGAAATGAAACATGCATCAAAACTAACATATTCACTCATCCACAAAAAGTAGGTCAGATTCAGCATCCGAAGCAAGCCTGGAAGTATGCATCCTTAGATGTATCATCTATGCAAGATTGGTCATTAAAGAACTCATAGTTCCTTGGAAATGAAACCTGCACCAAAAACTTTTAACTATTCACTCAACCGGAAAATGTAGGTCAGATTCAGCATACGAAGCAAGCCTGGTAGTGTGCATCCTTAGATGTATCATCCATGCAAGTTTGGTCAACATAGGGCTTAAAGTTACTTGCAAATGAAACCTGCACCAAAAACATTAACCTGTTCGCTCAACTGGAAAATGTATGTCAGATTCAGCATCCGAAGCAAGCCCGGTAGTATGCATCCTTAGATGTATCATCCATGCAAGTTTGGTCAACATAGGGCTTATGGTTACTTGGAAATGAAACCTACACCAAAAACTTTAACCTGTTCACTCAACTGGAAAACGTAGGTCAGATTCAGCATCCGAAGCAAGCCCGGTAGTATGCATCCTTAGATGTATCATCCATGCAAGTTTGGTAAACATAGGGCTTATAGTTACTTGGAAATGAAACCTGTACCAAAAACTTTAACCTGTTCACTCAACCGGAAAATGTAGGTCAGATTCAGCATCCGAAGCAAGCCCGGTAGTATGCATCCTTAGATGTATCATCCATGCAAGTTTGGTCAATATAGGGCTTATAGTTACTTGGAAATGAAACCTGCACCAAAAACTTTAACCTGTTCACTCAACCGGAAAATGTAGGTCAGATTCAGCATCCGAAGCAAGCCCGGTAGTATGCATCCTTAGATGTATCATCCATGCAAGTTTGGTCAACATAGGGCTTATAGTTACTTGAAAATGAAACCTACACCAAAAACTTTAACCTGTTCACTTAATCGGAAAATGTAGGTCAGAGTCAGCATCCGAAGCAAGCCCGGTAGTATGCATCCTTAGATGTATCATCCATGCAAGTTTGGTCAACATAGGGCTTATAGTTACTTGGAAATGAAACCCACACCAAAAACTGCACCAAAAATGTTAACCTGCTCCAAAAACATTAACCTGGTAATTCCTTTGCTGAAATTGCAGCATCTGAAACTTTGTCTGGTACAATAAAATACACTAAAACCATCTTCCATGCATGTCTAATCAGTATAGGACACAGAAGTAATTAAAAAGAAAACTGCTCCAAAAAACTTAACCTTAACCTTTTGGGTTTTGAAGTTTGACACCGACGCCGACGTCGAGGGTATCACATAAGCTCCCCCAACTTCGTTGAGGTGAGCTAAAAAGTATCCATAACATTTGATACCTAGTTTGCAAACAATTGTGCCAATAGCTTGAAAAATAGATTGTCAGTGTTTCACGTTACTCTATTAGTTCCGCAACAGTAAGGCGCGCATCACGTTTAATGACGTTCCTAACTCTTTTGGCAAGAGCTTTAACTTGTTTCTTTGCCGACCACCCATCGTCCGACAAACTCGCACACCAATCAAAAATTGTATTTTCCATTTTATACAAAAACACGACTTAATTTTCATACATTTCCTGGTTTATACAGAATTTTTAAGGTTTGTTAGAGACCCTTGCCCGAATGCAAAGCAAACTTTTATTGCCACTCGCTGCTCCGTGACGTCATACAACGTCACGGTTTTTTTTGGTTACCTTTTTAAAATCTTTTTTTGATATCTTTTAAACGGAGCAATATATTACATTACCTGATAGCACCTTAAGTAGTACAGAAACACTTAATTTATACACACATAATGTAAATTTTATTTCGTTTCAGCTCCATTCATTAGAGTTGTTGCTATAGCTGCTCTAAAAAAATTAGTAAATTACTCAGTTTTGACGTTGCTCCGTGACCCCATTTTTGCTGTTCTAAATCTTTGATAGTTTTATCAAATATGAAAATATTTTCCATGTTTTTACTCAAATTATTCGAATTTGTTGTTAAAATAGGTGTATCAAATATGGATGTAATATAATGTTAAATTAAGAATTACGACAAAAGTCTACGAACTTTTTGAATGACCCTCGTACATGTGTTGTCGACAGAAAGTCCATGGTTAAAACATAAATACATGTAACCTTGCGAGCCCAGTCTATCAACAATTTAGCATAATACAATTCAACTGAGAGATTAATGAGCGAAATTTTGGGGTGGCTCACAGACTATTAAGAATTAAACTACGTGGAAAATTTGAGCAAAGCATGGAATATCTTTTGTTTTTTTACACATGTGTACATTATATTGGTAAAGACAGAAACGAAATTGTGAAATGACTACACGATTGATTATATTTCAAATATTTTCACTTTAACTGCAGACAAATTTAACTCAGTTTTAGTCTATGTAAACCCCTTTTCCGTGAAACGCAGAAAGGATACTTCAACTCTATTTAATTTTATTACATTTGCCAATCAAAAATTAAATTTGTATTGCATTTCAAATAAATAGCATTAATCATTACTACAATTTAAATTAAATTTATGTGAAAATTATTTGTTTTTCTATAGATATTGATAATATTTACCAATCTGTTTGGAGCCTTTGAGAAGTCTTTAGTTGTTATTTTCTTGATTATATCGGGGTCTGCTATCAGTAGAGAAGGAATAGACCCTAAGTAGAGACTACAATTCAAAGGTTTTCAACGTTAATAAAAAGGCTTAGAAATCCATAATATATGCATGTAAACTGTATCATATTTCTGGAAATCAAGATATTGATTTGTTTATATTTTAGCTGCATAATGTACACAAGACATGTTAAAATGTAAAATACCAAAACTTAGTCTTACCCGACAAGTCCTCCATAAGATTGGATCATCTTTTGGTCAAATCCATGGACTCCCTAAAAGTACATAATTGCAATTTCATAATTTTTTTAATTAAAAAAGACCGTTTATCATGATCACCACCGTTATTATATTTAAGGTCAGATGACACGTTCCTCAAATATATGTTTTGTATTTCTTGGTATCATATAAAAATAGTTCATATTTGTCCTTCTCCTCTGATTTCTACATTGTTTTCAAAATGATTTTAAATATAAATACACCAAAAATTGTGATATAGGGCACTTAAAAGATTATCCATAAGGGTTATATAGGAAATATGTCCAAATGCCTGGTAAGGTACCCTAATTTTTTGTGTGAAAACTTATTTAAGTACATATACTTCAATGAAAAATTCTTATGAAAAATTATATATTTTTGAGGAACGAGTCATCTGACCTTAATTACTTGCTAGTACATGTATACGATGTTTTACAGCAAACACATACATACGTACTATGCTGAAAGAACTGTGTAAGAAAAAGGAATAATGTGTAAAACAAGAGGCCTATGGACCACAAGCTCACCTCAGTAAATATGTCCCTTCTTGTTCTTCATCAGCAGAGTCTTTTTTTCTCCAGACATTACAAGATAAAACTTTTCCGATTGTAGCCCTACCCTACTGATCGTATTATTACCCAACAAAATTTTTTTACTACCGGTATTTCTAAATGATACAACCTTGGAAGAGATTATAGCCCTTTATTTCAGCATTACTGAATCTCGACAACGATATCACAGACAACGGACAAATTTTAATAAGCAATGTTTTCTTCAGCCTTGAACTCAGGCGAGCAAAAATGCATGTCAATGGGCAAAAAAAGAATAGTGTTTTTCTTTTAAGAGGAACAATCGTAAGTTTCATCACGTTTCAGTTGCGGAAATCATTTGTATTCATGGATACCTTAGATTTCCGCACTATGGACACTTGACGTTTCAGTACAGAAACTTTTTGGAAACTATAGGTATGTTTAAAAGTAAGTTTCCGCAAAGTTTCAATAGTGTGTCAGGTATGTGGAAAATGTTTTTTTTTAAAGCCAGTGGTATTTTTTAAAATCTTATTTAATGTAGATAAGATAAGAAACAGTAGAAATTTAAAATCAATCTATTTTTTTTTTTCAATATAAAATGTTCATTTAAATTATTCCCTTTTAACCGAATCTTTACATGTACCCAAACATGGTTTATTTTAATGTATTAAACCAGTAAAATTTACTGGCAATATGTGTTCGTATTGAATCAACAATTATGGCACTGTTTGTTAAAGAAGGACAAATATGATGTTAATTTATTAACGCTATCATTTTTACTATTATAGCTTATATTGAATTTAATTCCAGTCCTGAATTCCAATTTAACAATGTACAGCAAGCCTTAAGGCCGGTTCACACTATGCCTCTTGACACATGCATCTTGGATTCACAGTGTAAATACCACTTGTGTCAGATTTTATAGGTATTGCATCTTGACAGATCGAATAGAACTTGTTCTATATTCCGTGTGTCAAGATGCATAGAACTGACCAATGAAAAGAAAGGTCAGAGTTGAAATTGAGTCATAAGCCTTATTTTCCTCCATATGGTTGTAAAAAGTGCATCCCAAGATACACAAAACAAAGAAAATACTGATCAAAACTACAATTAGAAAAACTTCTTTGTTTATTGTTATAAAGAGGAGGCTTTTTTGGAATATATATAAATAATATCTTCAAAGAATTATCACGAAAGGGAAATACGGAATGATTTGTTCAGCTAAAACACACCTGGAAAGGAAATTTGAAGGTTTCATTATTTTTTTAAGTAGATAAATTTCATCTTTCATTATAAAGTATTCTAAAATGCATGTGTCAAGAAACTTAGTGTAAGAAGACATATGAGGCAAAATAGAAGCTTGAGTTTAGATGTATGTGTCAATATGCATAGTGTAAACCGGCCTTTAGGGTGCCCTTACCTAAACTCAAAATCAATTATTTATAGGAGAATTATATCAATTATTTTCATTATGGACATCAATATACATGTACATGTTTCTCAGCGTTGACTTATTCGGGTAAGTAGCATGGATATCGAAATACCATGGTTTGAATTTATTCGGTCAAAATACGAAAGTGGTTTATGGTATTCCATGGAATAATTAATTAAAAAGGCCGAACATATTGCCTTTTATTAATTTTCAGTCTGAAGTTAATTTGTCATTGAATCATTTTCAACTTCAGATTGAAAATGAATAAAAGACACTATTATACATATGGGCAATATAAGAAAAAAGGGGTGATAAATGAGTGGCTTTTATAATTTTATTAGAAATGCAAAACATTTTCAAATTATATTTTTAAAAACGACGTTTTTATTAAAGTATTTTTTCTTACTAATTCTTTCATTTCATTAATTCCTCCAATGTATGGAAAATGATTAGGACCAGGGACTCCAAGACGACGCCAAATTCCAAATTTCCATCTTATGTATCTAGAAAACAAACATTAAACAGGATCTCAGTTAATCTTTATGCAGAAATCAAATAAGATAAAGACTGGCATGGGACATTTAAATTCCATTTCTGGAATGAATGTTACCTCTTCAAGAATGTAATTACGTTTACGCAGAATATTACTTTTTTCTGCATCAGCTTAACAGCTCAACCATCATTTAAATAACGACATAAGGCATCTATGGCGTTCCATACCAAGCCCTTGCCCACAATTTTAGATTCTGTGTATAACAAATGCAGATTAATGCAGACATTATCCATAGCAATGAATCGTGAATCAGCTAAATATTTCAAACAAATGCATCCATGACCAAAAATTAAAAAGTAAGACGTTATATTACAGGTAGATTCAATGTTTCCATCGTACACTATGCAAGTTCACTTTTGTGCCAGTGTTGAATCAACGTGGGTTCAATATGCAGGTTAAATTATCTGATATAAGCAAAGTAAATATTGCATTAACTTATACTGTACTTACATGTAAACAGCAATCAATGCAAAAACAATAAGTAAAATCCAGGCGTTGATGTCCACAACACCCAGCACATCCATTGTTTAGCGGTCACTTTTCTATGTACACACAAAGTGACCACATGTTTAATTTTAGCATATTCATGGTGTACAACTAAACTTACGGGGCTATGCTATGTAACAAAGTCCATTATAAAAAAAAATTAACAATAACTTTACTTTACAAGGTTTAAATTTCAAAATAACCTCATCTAAATAGATTTAATGTTTTCAAAATCTAAGTCGCTAAATTCATTCAAGTATCTGTGAGCAGCATTTATTTTTAAAAAGCATCGATATAAGCTTTTTATGAGCGAAAAAAATGCAGACTTTTGAATTTTTTTTCTTGTGTGAGCAAAAAAGCTATTTGGGTATTTTTGTCTTTAAAAATAGTCTCAATTTACAATATTTCTATCAAAATTATTATTGCGCTCACAAACACAAACGTGACGTCATAATAGGCACACTATAAGCGCGATGAAGCATTTAGCAGAGAAAACCATTTATAAACTACAGATAAAACGTAAATGTTTCATCGGTGGGGTAAATTCGTTACATAGTCATTTAGTGACAGGGTATGGGATGATACCTGGTTAGTAAATTTCATACCTGATCGGCTTCGCCTCGCCAGGTATTTTTACGAAGTTTGTCAGGGATAATCACTAAAAGACTATGTAACTAATATTTTACCCCACCTCTGTCGATTTTTCCGTGAAATCCTGGCTTACGATTGGTTGAAGTCTGTCACGTGAAGGCGGTGGATTTCTTATACCCGGTCAGTTGTAAATCCATACCCGGTCAGTTGTAATCTATACCCGGTCGATGTATTACGTCACAAACACAAACGTGACGTCATAATGGGCACAGTATAAGCGTGATGAAGAATTTAGCAGAGAAAACCATTTAAAAACTACAGATAAAACGTAAATGTTACATTGGTGGGGTAAATTCGTTACATAGTCTTTTAGTGACAGGGTATGGGATGATACCTGGTTAGTAAATTTCATACCTGACTAACCAGGTATCATCCCATACCCTGTCACTAAAAGACTATGTAACTAATAATACCCCGCTTGAAAGGTGATCGAGAATTCCGTCCGTTTGTCTGTTACGCTTTGAAATGTTTGAGGTACCCATCTCAATCTACTCCGCAACTTTTTTAATACTGAATGAAATTAAACGAGACTTTCACAGAATCTTGGTTACATATGTAGTGCCATTGTGCACCTCTTATTTTACTTTTTGATCAGACCAGAGACATATAATAGATATTTATATGTCTCTGATCAGACGTATACTTTTTATTTCCCATATAAAAACAATTAAGGACATGGCCATTCTTCCTATAATGTTGAAGGGTATCCATCTCTCCTCCGCTACTTTAAAATTACTTAATGCCATTGTGTACCTAAGTATTTCGGGTCTCCCATCTTCTGCAGCGAAACATGGACTTTGCCATTATAAACCATATGGGAGGCGCGGGGTTATCATTTGGTGAGCTCATTGTTCACAGTTCAGGTCTTTAGTTATATCCCTCGCTTGAAAAGCGGGAGGGTATACAGTGACTGGGATGTCCGTTCGTACGTCCGTCCGCCTGTCTGTCCGTTACGCTTCATGGGGTACTAGTATCCATCTCTTATCCGCTACTCCTTTTATACCACTCTTTGAAATTAAATGAAACTTTCACATAATCTTTGTTCTTGTTATATAGTGCCATAGTATACCTCCTATTTTACTTTTTGATCGGACACATACCCGGTTTTCCAGAGCAAAACATGGGCCAATGTCGCAAACCACGGCCCTGGGGCCACATATATTTACAGTTGTATTATTACAATTTTTTATTACATACTTAGTAATAAATACAAGGTTTTTTGCATATGCAATATGCCTGACGTCACATACCATAGCCGTATCAGCCCCGCAGGCTGATATGGATTTGCAGGGCTGATATAGGTTATCAGCCCTGCGGGGCTGATACCATCAACATCACATCCCTAGAAAATTAAACCTAAAAAACAGTACTTGTGATCATACACATATATTGGTGTTACATAAATTCTTAAATTTAACTTTTTAAATGTAACGATAATCTAATTGACAAATAAAAGATTATATTTTCAAATTACGGATCGGGTACATTTGAAATAGAAAGAGAAACAAACCCAAACCCTATGAGACAAAAGACCGTGTACATGTAAGAAGTCCATGTATGATTATTGACTTATTTTCTTCTCAACTTAAATGTGTACTGTATTTTATTACTAAGTATGTATAATGTAATAAAAATAATACTAGTAAAACACACCCTTTTTTCAAATCACATCCTGTATCAGCCCTCGACCAATATCAGCTCTTGGGCCTTTGGCCCTCTGGCTGATATTGGTGTCTTGGGCTGATACAGGATGTGACATGGAAAAGGGTATGTATATTTACTGTTAAATATACGCATAATATCGATATCTTATAAAACATGTCAATATAAGTCAAGTAGATTTTAATTTTTTTTAAATTGACTAATAATGTGAAAATTGAGACTATAATTTCTAAATATTTTTTTAAATCCCATAGATAGAAAAAAAAAATCACTTCGAATAGAAAAGAAAATCAGGCAAATGTACTTTATGAAAAAATTACAATGGTTTTAGGTTTATATAATGCAAAGTTTTTCCTTACATAGGAACTGATTGGCAACTTTTTAGCACCAGCACAACCTTTTTATTTCATTATTTTTTTTTAAATCATGTATATCACTATCGCCATTTGGCGCGAGAATGGTTAGAACAATAAAAAACCACAACGCCTGGTGCACCCTGGACAGCATTTTGAAAGATATACTGTAGACATCGTACAAAAATATTTTTCATGAAATAAAATGTCCCATAATCACACTGTTAGTACAGTTACTGCTACATCCAAGACATAGAGAAAACAGAGAATGAAAATTTATAGGAAATACCGGATGCTAACCTTTTTAAAAATATAGTGGAATGCAAGACAGTTTTTCTAATGATTATGAGCAACGGGTCGGTTGGTTTTGTTTTTTTGTTTTTGTATTTCCCTACATGTAGGGGCGTACCGTTGAATCCAAAAATTATTTGCTTATTAATAGGAAGAGGGGGAACAAGGCGTGCAGAATAGCTTTAGATTTTAAAGAAATCATATTCAGTTTGTAAATTTAAGTATTTAAATTAAGTTCTCATTATTGAAATTTATAAAATTATAAAGAAATAAACCTTTTCCGGGGAAAGAAATCTGGAAAAAAATTATTTTTTTATTAAATTATAAGATGGAAAAATTGGGGTTCGAACTGTAGCAATAAAAATACGGAGTATCATACTGCTTTGGGCCAAAGCGTAAACTAAAAACATATCTTATTTTTTTTTAATTTGGGATTTCAAAAAAACGGCCCTTTTTTGAAAGAAAATTTTTTAATATTGGTATTTTTTTTCATTTTAGGGTTTATCTTTTTTAAAAAGGGGAAAAATTTTTAATTTTTGGGGAAAATTTTTTAAAAATTTTTGGAAAAATTTTCCATTTAAATTTTTAAAGTTTTTAAAAAAATAATTTAAAAAAACTTTGGAATTTTTGAAATTTTAATTTTTCATTAATATTTTAATTTAAGGATTTTCCCCCCCCGTCCCCATTCCCCCCCCCCCCCCCATCTTCTTTTTAAAATTTGTCCTTCAATCATTTAAAATAATTAGGGGGAACAGAGTAAATCTAGTGTATACAAAAACAGTACAAGATACAATCATTTTTTTTAAAATAACAGACAAAAAAAAAAAGAAATTAAAGTTTCTAGATGTTTATTTCTTGTATTGACATTTTCTTTGATAATAACTAATGATTATTGGCATGCATGCTAATAGTCAAAACCTACATGGGGGAACAATTATGTAATGTAAATTGAGGATTTGAAAGTAGATCAAAGGTCAATTGTATTCATAATTCATAGGGTAGGAATTAAAAACCCCCATCTGAATCAGTTTTATCAGCAGTCTTTAAACATAGATTTCGTCTCTTAAAACAAAAACAACTTAACTTAAAGGCTTCTAAACATGTATTACAGTTGCTTATATAGCTACTTACAATAGTATGTTCTTAGAAGGCCAAAGATTATGTTCAAGGCCAGGTTGTAAAGCACAGTATGTGATTTTTAAAAACATGTGAGATCAATTTCAAGGTAAAAGGATCGAGCTCTAGGTACAATAATTTTAAAATCTTGTACTGAAATTTGGTTTGAATAACTAAAATTTTAATGGGAAATACACAGACATACATGTATACACACCCACAATGCATTACTTCACATATTTATTTTCAAAAACCCATTTTGGAATTTTCTTTCGTGATTCTTTCTACATGTATATCACTGTATTCAAGGAAATTTTTTTAACAATACATATTCTAAACATTTACCCGAAAATCTATATATCTAAGTTAACATATATTCAAAATAAAGATTTATTCACAGTTCACCAACCATCTAAGAGTCCTTTTGGGCTTTCTTCTAATTTTAACTTGATCCCCTTTCGAGGTTTTAATAAAGCCGAAGTGTCTAGTTTTACGGGAATCTAAAAGAAACAAGATGTGTTTTGGGAAAAACTGATGCCCCCCTATGGCAACATAGCGAAAGTTAAGCTTTCTCAAATGCATTTCTCAAATACGTTGGTACCTAAAGTAAGGCCTTTTCACAAGAAATAAAAATGTGAAATATGAAACCCTAGCACCATCTGTTTAAAATTTTTGACCAGGCTTAACGTTTTTAAAGGTGAGACAACCCCTGAGTCAAGGTCAAAGGGTCTAGATTGTTGGTTTCTAAAGAAAGACCTTGTCTGAAAGATTACATATCGGAAGTATGAAAGCGCTGGTCCTTTCCTTAAAAGTTTGGCCAAGATTAAAGTTTGTAAAAAGTAGGTCAAACTCCAAGGTCAAGGTCAGAGGGTCTTAAATTGTTGATATCCAATGAAAGGTCTTCTCACAAGTATTATATTGTAAGTATAAAGCCCTAGCCCTTACCGTTCAAAAGTTATGACCAAGGTTAAAGTTTTTTGTAAGTACAAAAATCTCCAAGGTCAAGGTCAAAAGGTCAAAATTTTGGTTTCAAATGAAAGGTGTTGCCACAAGGAATTGATATTTGAAACATGAAAGTCTTAGTTCTACCGTTTAAAAAATTTGGGGCCCAAAAAAAAGTTTGGATTTTTGTGTAAAAATGGGTTAAAAATCCCCAAAGGGAAAGGGCAAAGGGTCAAGGTTCTTGATATCAAAAGAAAAAGGGCTTTCCAAAAGGATTGCATATGTGAAGTATTAAAAAAACCCAAATCTTAACTCTCGAAAAATTATGGTCAAGGTTGTACTAGTATTTTAAAAGTAGGTCAAACTCCAAGGCAAAAGTTAAAGAGTCAAACTTCTTGGAATCAAATGAAGCGTCTTTCCACAAGGATTACATATGTGAAGTATAAAAGCCCTAGTCCTTTGTTTAAATGTTATGGTCAAGGTTAAAGTTTTTTTAATTTCAGAAATCTCTAAGGTCAAGTTCAAAAGGGGCAAAGTTGTTGATATCAAAGAAAATTTTGCCACAAAAAATACAAATATGAAGTATAAAAGTCCTGGTTTTTACTATTCAAAAGATATGGCCAAAGTAAAGTTTGGAATTTTTGGTAAAAGTTGGTCAAACGCCAAGGTCAAGGTAAAAAAGGGCAAATTTGGTGTTACCCAATGAAAGGTTTTGTCACAAGGAATACACATGTGAAATATGAAAGTCATAGCTCCACTAAATCAAAAGTTATGGGCAAGGTTAAAGTTTTTGCGGACAAACAGACAGCTAGACAGACGGACGGACACGACAAAAATTAAACCGCCGAAACTTCGTTTACGGGGGCATGAAAAACTCAGAATTAATTTTTTTTTTTAACGATAAATTATACAATTGTGAAAGGTTCTGATAAAGTTTTGGGCAATTAAAATTTAATACATGTATATCAATGTGGCATATACATGTAAGTTATCCCTGTTTCACTACAAGTAACAAAACGATAATGCTGGGAGTATTAGATAATGGCACATTTAGCTTCCATGGCAGCTAGGCGTTGCCCTATACAGTTTCTAGGTCCATGGCCAAATGGAAGGAAGGCGTATGGGTGACGTCAGCCTTGTTTTCAGGAGAAAACCTGAAAAATTTGGGAAAAATTATTTCTCGCACAAACCAAATCATCATTGAAAAATATTAATTTATGAATCAATAGCTGTTTCAATTTGATCTTATTTCTCTTTTATGCATTTGTTTGTTTGTTTCTTGTTTAACGCCCCTCTTCAGAATTTTTCACTTGCATAGACTCCATCACTTGCCGATGAAAAGTTGTTTTTTTTGACCAATGCTCGGTATTCAGGGCCATTAAGCAGTGAGGAATCTTTTTCATGCCAATTCCTATTGCGACACTGATTCTTTCTATACGGTCCATTCGAAGGACCGGTCTCCACGTCTTGAAGTGGGATATGAATCCATGACGTAAGGATCACCCTTACTCAATAACCCCAGAACAGACGCTCAACGGGGCGACTATTTTTTTTATAAAAGGGAGCTGATAAATATTTATATTAAGTAAAATGTTTCCTGGATAAATACATAAAGGTACACGTAGTTATAGTTATGGAAATATACCTTTCTGGATCAAATTTGTCAGGTTCTGGCCAGTATTTAGGATCTCTCTTTGTGAATAAATAACAAAAAACATATCAACGCCCTTTGGGAAACTTGTATCCGCCTATATCCATCTCAACTTTTGCTCACCCGATCTGTTCTAAAATCAAAATTATCTAGGATATCAAACACTCTTGAAACAAAGAGTTAGATATAAAACCCAATGGCGTGTCTTAGCAAGCGACAGATGCTGTTGAGTGCTTGGTGTTCGCAAATTGGCAATATTTAGCCATATTTCGGCGGGTATAGATGCTGTTGAAATCCAAAGAGATATTTTTGATACAGAAAGTCAAGTATAATTTCCCCAACTTTATGTAATTTTTGTTTTGGTTTCCCGTGACTTTGCAATATGGAGAAAAAAACTTAAACTTGCTTTGGTAATTTAAAAAAAAAAAGGGTTTAGGATTGCTTTAAGATATTAGTTGATTGATCAAGGACGTTCGATCCTGAGCTTTTGAGTGGATTTTGGGCATGTCCTTTATTTATGAAATTCTGCATCAATTTTAAGTTCTAACATTAAATCTGAATTCTACAATGCACAATGAACTATATTCAATGAAAAAACAGCGATTAAATTATATTCAAGTAGAAATAAACTAGGGACTATATTTTGTGGCGGAAGGTTTTTTAACGAAAATGATCAGTTTTTCCCCCTTTTGGGACTATACCAGTACCGTTTATTGGGATTCCTATTTTTCCATGCTGGTTGCACACAAAGCTCTTTTTTGCAGGAAAAGTGTTATGCTGGTTCTGAAAATTAATGAATTATTTCTTATGATTTATAAAATTCTGCATTATTTTTAAGTTTTAAACAATAAATCTGAATTCTACAAATGCAAATTAAAGCAAACTATTTTCAATGAAGAGACTAAAAAGAGATTAAAAGAATCAATTAAAAGATTAAAAGAATTAAAAGATTCAAGAAGAGAGAGAAGAAGAATTAAACTGGAAGCTCTTTTTGTAGCAGAGAGACGAAAATAATAAATTGATAATTAATTTTAGGTGTATACCGAAGCAATTTGAAACCTTTTTTAAGTCACAATTTTAAAGTGCCTTTTTTCAAACAGACTTAGAGTTCATTTTGTTACGAGCTTTAATTGTAAATATTGCAGGGAAAACGTCGAATATGTAATTTTTAATTAAGACACAAATTTCAGTGCAAAAAGGTCATATTAAATATACTGTAGCGCCAAAAGAAGCATGACCTCCATATTTTAATTTGAATTTTAATTAAGCTATGCATGTAAAAACTAAAAAAAAAGTACTTGGCAAAAAAAATTTAAGACCTTAAATATCAGGATCGAACGTCTTTAATATGAAAAATATCATTCGTATTTTAGATTTTAAAAAAGCAATTTTAAATTGTCAATTTAACAAAAGACATGTGCAAAAAAAACATGATTATAGTTTGTGTTTTTTGGTTTGAGGGTGCGGGTGTAGGTGGGATGGGGGCGGATAAAGTACCTTACAGCTGGCGGATAAAATCTAAGTGTCTCATTGAAAACCCACTCCATGTAGTCAATCTTCTGTACATTGTCATAAGTTGGTAACTCCTAGAAATGTTGATAATTATCATGTTACTTATATTTTTTCAATATTATAAAAAGTTAAAAAAAATAAACAATGATCGATCTCAAAAATATCTACAACAATACAAATTTGTGAACACACGTAACATAAAAACACGGGCCCCTTGTAATTCCAGAGTTGATATAATGTGCATGAAGGAGTAAGCATTCCCTGTTTACTGAGCACACCGGTACCCGACATAAGCCGGTCAGTTAGACGAACTTTTCTGTAGTTAAATTCAGTATAAAAACACACGTCGAACTACTTGCAGGTCATTACACGACCCATTTGTAGGTTATATTTGCTAGCAAGGTCATTATATTTCCCACCACAGAAGTTCATACATCCCACTTTAATCCTTGTAACATCAACTTTTTCAGAAGAAACATGACTTACAATAAAAATTGACCGTACTCTGAGCAATACCATAAATGACTGATATTGGAATATTACTACATTAATAGGAAAGATACTATAAAAAAGGTGAATATTATTTCATTAGTCATACAGTTAAATTTTTAAATTTCCTTTATTGTCTTTAGTTAATTAAATACATCCAATGAATCAGATGTTACAGACTCTGTGGTGTCATTTATTTTAAGTTCACTGGGGTATATGAAGTCGATATATGAATGAAAATAACTCTTAACTGTTGATTTATGAAACATTGTCGATATTTCTGAATGTCAAATATATCCATTTTCACGTACACATTTTTAAAAATAAAATCTACTTCAAAGGAAGGGACTGTGGGACGTGGAGACCGGTCCTTCGGATGGTCCCGTGTCGCAGGAGGTGCTGGCACGAAAAAATCCCCCATTGCTCAAGGCCCTAAATGCCGAGATAGGACAAAAAATTTTAGCCCTCCACCGGGGAAGAAAAACTCTCCCGAGGGACGTTAAACAACAGGTCGGGAAAAATTTAAAAAGGGAGCAAAATTAGTGTATATCGGATTTCCAACAAGAAGCCTAGAGGCCACATCGCTCATCTGAGTCTGTTGTTTAAGGGGAAAAAAACAAAAATCAGTTTAGTATTAAAAAACTTAAATGTAGGTGGTCCAAACCTACCCCTAAAAGGCAGAAGGGGTAAGGGGGGGGGGGGATGGTTTTTAAAAACTTGAACTACACTATCAGAGGTTTCTTCTAATCTAGTTTTTTTAAATTCCTTTAAATATTTTACAACACTTTGAGAATATGGTGTACCACAGTACGTCTGATGTTTCTCCAATAGGGAGTTAATTTTTTGAAAGGGAAACAAGAAAATGGCTTGATATAACTTTTTTTGGACACAGTGATGCAACTTTATTGGTGACTACCGTGAGGAATAATTTGGGGGTTTTATAAAATTTTTTAAATTTTTTTTTTTTTTCCTTGGGAAAAAGTTATTTATGATGAAAAAAGAATTTAAACCCCCAAAATTCAATTTTAATTTTACCTTTTCCCCAAAAAATTAAAAGATTTCCTAATAAAAATTTTTCAAATTGGGGGGTTTTTCCAACAATATGCCATAAAAGTCCAAATTTCTCGCCGTTGTATCAAACCCAGCAAGTATGAATAGAAGAAACATTCCCGGTCACTTCATCTTCAGTCAAACCTGGTATAAAAAGGCGTTTTTTAAGTCATTTTGGGTTTTTTGCCCTTTTTCTTTAAAACCCTTTTAAAGTTTTAAAATTAAAAAAAATGAAATTTCAAAAACCTCCTTTTCCTTTTTAGGATCCTCTTCATAGCTGTGTTCCTCTTTTTCATTCTTTTCGGTGTCTTTATGAGCATTCAACATTAACTGTAGCGGGTCTGTTTTATTCTATATCACAGAAAAATAATTGAAATTTACTTTCGGGATAGAAACACTTGTAGTACTCTTTTCAACCTATAGAAAACGATGTAGTAACAACTCAATGGAAAATATGAAAATACTATGAAAGCAAACATTATTCGATACAAAGCATTTATTTGTACAAAAAAACCTAGTTTTTGCCATTTTCAACCTTTTTTTTTCTTCAACTGAACAAAGTTTTTTTGGTTTATATCTTCAGGACATGTACACCATCTGTGTCACGTTTTGGGAAAATTTTTTAAAAAGTTGAAAACTCTTAACTTATCCTCAACTTTGATGCAAATAGAGCTTCAAATGTGTGTGTTTATTTGCATGGTTTCATTTCTTTGAATTCATATATGGGGACATTTCTAAGAAATATCAAAAATGAGAATCTTACTTTTCTCAATTTTTAAACCTTGGTTTAAAATGTGATTGTATTTAGCTAAGGGAATGTCAAATTACTGTCTGATCGAAAAACTTTAATAAAGTTGAACGATAGGCACTACAAAACAATGATTCTTTGAATTCAATATCTTAGAAACTTTTATTCGGTGGTAAATGAGAAGTCGTGGATAAGACGATACCCTTAAACATTGCAGATGGAAAAAGGGGGTAAAAGAGGGAAAAAATATACAAAGCTTTTCATGCGGGAAAGGGGGGAATATAAATATAAAGCAGTTTTGAACAGTAGGTTGCAGAGTATAAAATACGTTTTTGACAGATTTTGAAAAATAATTTGTGGTAAAAAGAATTGTCTGAATGTATACACCGTTACACGTGTGTTGGTTTCAGTATTTCATCCAAATCTGCCGGCAGAGACGGTAGGGTTTTAATTGTAAAAAGTTATTCAGTTGGTGCCAAATACCTATTCCTTCATCTGCATTTTTAAATGCCTGATGTACAGCCGATTTAAAAAAGTTCATTACTTTTCGAAAATTTTTTAACGGTAAAAACCAAAGTAGTCCAATATACGTTCAGCAAATGGCAAAACAACTGAAAATTAGAAGAAAAAAAAATATTTAATATACACTTCCGACTGAAATATGATACTCCACAATATCTAATCTTTTTTTTTTTTAAAATTTTCTTTTAAAAAGCACCAAAATCATGTATACGTATATCGGAGTTTTTAAGTTAAAAATTGAATAACACTAGTATTTATTTGCGCAAAAATAAAATCCAGGTAATATTCACATCTCTTTTATGTGCATTATTGATCTGTAAATCTTGGGGGGGGGGGGGGGGTTGAAGAGTTATCCGTTCAAATGATGATCCTTCAAAAATATTGTTTACGAAAATAACTTAGTTCCCAAAGGGTAATTTCTTAGAAAACTATTAAAAATTCAAAATCCAAGTACATGTACTATGCACATCTCGGATGTATGAACAATTGGTTTTCAAAAAAAATTATAGCTTAAACCCGTTGAAGGAGTTATTCAGAAAAAGGATTTACCCAGGATACATGTACAATATTTCAGGGAGAAAAAAAAACAGTTAAATTACTTTAATAAATGTACAGATAGTTTGCAAAATAAGAAGTTTATATATATTTTTGTAAACTATTGGATGAAATATCAGGACACATCTACAGTATGTATTCTGGCACCCGCCCCACCGATATTCCACCGTCCGCTATTTAAACTATATTAATAACTGAATTCCCTTCGGAGGAACCCCTTTCACAATTAAATTCACAAATATAATAGCATAATAATACATAAGTCGCAAATAAGAAAGTTTCAACCAAAAAAAAAAAAAACTAGCATACATACAAATAGAAAAAAAAGCAACGATAACTTGTTGTTGAACAGCTCTTTGGCATATTTCACAAATTTATTATCTGGGTTTGTCTGCGAGTCTATGTCCATTCCGAAACCGAGGCCAAATTTCCCTCGTGTACCTTTTCCCAAAAATTCTGTAAATACATTCATTTTAAAACTGAAGATACATTTTTAATTTTACAATACAATCTGATTGTACACACAAGTACTCTGAAGTTGACATAAAAAGATGCTTGAGTTTCTGATTGACATTATCTATTTTTTGTTTTTGGCACCAGGTCTTCTAACAATCTATTGCAATTCCCATGGGTACCAATTTTGCTCCGTTATTAGCAGACCTATTTTTGTATTCATATGAAGCAGAATTTTGGGTGAAAGAAAAAAACACTTAATGTGGCCTTTTAAATTGACGAAAGTATAGTCAATTAACAACGGTAATTTCCATTCTTATTTCGATACGATATACATTGTATATACATGTACTGGGGGCTAAAGAAAAAAAAACCCATCAGTCTGACACATCTGTCTCATATTTGGATATTTAACTTGAAAAAAAGTTAATGGAACTAAACACGCAAACTCTATGATAAACGTGCTGACTCTAACTTTTCTATCATCGACTTCCCTTACTTATGAAGCAATATACCTTCATCACCTGCATACGGAGTTTATATATCTAAGTTGATTCAATTCGCAGGAGCATGCTCTACGTAGGAAGAATTTCTAAAATGAGGTAAATTATTGACAAACAAGTTGATTAAACAAGAATATCAACAGTCTCGTTTAAAGTCATCATTTTTAAGTTCTATGGTCAATTCAATGACCTTGTCAGCAAAAACCGTTTTAATTTAGTCAAAATGGTGACTGACGTTTTTAAAAACTTATTGTTAGGCTGTTATTTATACACTAATTTACACGGATTTTTCCGGGCATTTCCCGATAATGACAAGAAGTACACGGCGGGGGACTCCTCCATGGCACCTATCCCACCTTTGATGGTTTGGAGGTCCGTGTTTGCTCTGCTACTATTTTGTATTGTTTTTTATCTGGAATTGGAAATTTTTATCTTGAATACTGTTCGTTATCTCCATATGTTTCATTTAATATGATAAATTGTACAGTTTTTATACAACTTCACAAAACACATATAGATGTGAATCTTTTTTTTTATTTTAAGCGTTGACCACACTATTTAACTGCTACCTACTCTTTAAATTCTATGGTCTTTCCTTCATCCGCCTCTTTTTTAAGACCTTTCCCGCAATAACCCAAAAATTTCTTTCTCAGAATGGGATTCATCTGTAATAATTATATTATTTTCTACAACTATTAAAAATGTCTTTGTATAAACCATCAATTTATTCAAGTGTAAAACTTTAACCCATTCATTACAAAAGCTGACGGTGGCCCCCCTTCATCCTGGGGGCTAGCTGATGGTATTACTTTAGCCCCCCCCCCCCACACACACATCGTTGAGGTGAGCTAAAAAAATCTACGTAAAATATATATAAACATGTACAATACGCTTATACATTGATTGGTTTTTCAAATTTGAACTGTCCTTCAACTGTGACAGTCTTTTGGGAGCAATGAAAATAATTACAGTGTTACACCTTTTTTTTTTGGGTAACGTTAAAAAGTACCCCTTTTTCATTTTCCCACTTGAAAATGTTGGTAAAAGTGTGTTTCTCATAAATCTCCAGTGGTATCTTCAACAGCAGACAAGCCATGTTTGAGTTCACTTTTGTTTCAAAACATTCTGCCAATTAAATTTGTTTTGTGCATTATGTATTGTCCAAAAAAGATTTATGGAAAAAAAAAACCCCAAATTTTTTTGCGACCCAGTTTATCCACAGATTCTGTACTGTGTCAAAAAATGTCGCAAAACAATTCAGAGTTTAAATAGGTACCCTTCCCAAAAATTTGTCCCCCAAAGCTCTTTGTACAAAGAGAGTCACGAATAAAATTTAGGGGAAGCTTAACGACTATTCATACTGTACATAATTTGTGTGGGTGACATAGGAAAAAAAAAAGAGACGCAATATGAAATGATATCTTTTTACATTTTACTACCGACTACTTTAAATCAAGTTTTAGTCTATGCAAAA
The DNA here is from genome assembly GCF_032062105.1 of Saccostrea cuccullata. NCBI lineage: Eukaryota > Metazoa > Mollusca > Bivalvia > Ostreida > Ostreidae > Saccostrea > Saccostrea cuccullata. The sequence continues at coordinate 1,431 of NW_026937953.1, read as the reverse complement.
TCCTTTACCATTAAACGCAAGGGAAAAAAAAGGATTAAAGTTTTCAATAATTTTTACATGTTTTACCGTCAGATATAATTGAAAATTTGTTATTGCATTTTAAATTATACGTTTTAATTTTTATCTCATAAAATAAATGCAAACGAATACTTGATTGTCATAAATTCTTACTACTGTACAATCTGGTCCGTTTGTACATGAAATGCACCAGATAACACAAAATGAAAATTATTAATTTTGTTTTTCTATAGATATTGATGATATTTACCAATCTGTTTGGAGCCTTTGAGAAGTCTTTAGTTGTTATTTTCTTGATTATCTCGGGGTCTGCTATCAGTAGAGAAGGAATAGATCCTAAGTAGAGACTACAATTCAAAGGTTTTCAATGTTTAATTTAAAAAAAAATCTTTAAAAAACCTTGAAAATAGACTAGTAAACGCTTTCAATTTTTTAGAAGTCATTAGTTGTATTGAATTGCTTTATTTTATTTTGTACAAAAAATACATGTAAAATGTAAAATAAAGATGTCAAAAATGTAGTCTTACCCGACAATGCTTCCATAGGATTGGATCATCTTTTCGTCAAATCCATGCATTCCCTAAAAGTATACATCTTGCAGTTGTATCTTATAAAAATTTAAATGATATAAATCCATTTATCGTAATGTTATTTTGTTTTATTAATATACGTACTACATGTATTATACATCTTAGATTTATAAGATAATACCATTTGCAAGAACTGTGTCAGTTATTTAAAGTGACAGGACGGCGCATCCACAAAAAATTCCGCTCATATTCCATTATAATTATAAATCTTACAGTGAAGGCACGTGTCATTTTAGAATTCACGTTCTATACCTAATTATCCTAATTGATTTTCCTGCAGATTCTACATGTTCTAATTACATGTACGTTAACTATATATGAGGAGAGAGTATTTATGTTTCTCAAACTGCTGACTTCAAATTTATATCTTATTCCTAAATGATATATTGGATAAATTTGAATGAAAAAGCACGCGATTTGCAGCTGTACTGTCGCTTTAAAAGTTGGAACTGAATTTAATTCGAACCCAGTATATGCATGATCTTAATTATGAGTCTCTATGAACTACAGCGTGACTGATACGTGCATAACCTTTATTCTGGCCAGTGGGCATAGGCATATAAATACATGTTCCATAGATTGATCGAATTTAATTATTCAGGTGCACCAGTCGAAGATAAGATAACAGTTTAAAGTATTCCATATTCCCTGGTTATTCCAGGGAGTAAAATGGATGAAAGGGCCGAGCATTTTAAACAAAAGTCAGGAAAAGCAAAAAAAAAAAAAAAAAAAAAAATAATAATAATAATTATAAAAAATAAAACAATAGTTATAAGAACATATGGTTGTTTTTATTTTAAAAAAGCAGTAAATTAATTATGCA